>NW_011948412.1:26353133-26473163 GCF_000503995.2 Ceratosolen solmsi marchali | reverse complement strand
TTTCACTAATCCATGCTCATACGATAACGCGAGGTCTTTACGAAGACCCCGTAATCGAACGGCAACAAAAGTATGCCGGCATTCTCTTCAGGCGGTTTCGGCGAGCAGATTGAGGTTAGAATTACAACATCTGTGTTAGGAGCAATGAATTTTTTTTAACTATCATTAAATTTGTACGTATATTTTTCATTTTAATAGGAATATCAAGTGTTGAATTTACTTGGAAAGGGCGGTTTCGCCAGTGTCTATAGGGCGAAATGCCTCCGCACCGGCATAGAAGTTGCGATCAAAATGGTATATCAACTTTAACGTTTGTTGAAACTAGTAGGCGTTTGTTTTGATACGTAGTGGAGGGGGGAACACTTGTTGCAAGCATGCGATTGAATTTGATGTACTTGACTGTATTGTATGTACTTTTTACTTGATAATTAAGAACTAAATTCATGAAATATATACTTTATTAACATTTTAATTGTTATGTTTATTTTAACATTTAGAACAAAAAATCCCATTGGATGTTTATAATATAATTAATTTCATAAAAAATATTGATATTTGGTTTTATGAAATTTATATTTATGTCTGATTTATAAAATTTAAGATTTCATAAAAAAAGTAGTTGTAAAATAACAATTTAAATTATTAAAAGTTTATGATTGCATATAAAATTAATTTTTATAGCATTATAAATATGAATAAAAAAAATATTTATATGTTGAATATTAGTATGTTAATATGTACTGAAATACCGTTGACTAAATACAAAATTAACAAAATATAGTTGTTAGTTAAAATTATGCTTTAAATTTGATAATAATTTTGTTTTCCTTCATTTTAATATTAATTTAAGATCGACAAAAAGCTGATGCAAGCAGCAGGGATGGTGGGTAGGGTGAGACAAGAGGTGGCTATCCATTCCCGTCTTAAACATCCTGCAGTCTTAGAGCTTTATACATTTTTTGAAGATCAAAATTATGTTTACTTAGTTCTAGAGCTATGCCATAATGGAGAACTGCAGAGATATTTTAAAGAGCAAGGTTCTAAAGCTCTCAATGAACAAGATGGTATGTAATTCTTATATAATATAATAATTTTTTAATATATATAATTATTAATAATTATTTTATAGAATAATTTTGGATATTTTATCTTTGATATTGAAAATTTTCTATTAAAAATAAGTTAATAGCAAATTATTCATGATTCAAAATTTTATTGAACTAATATTAAAATTTATTATTACAAATATTAATTATGACTACATTTAATTATATTTAATATTTTAGCAGGACGCATTATTCAGCAGGTTGTACAAGGTTTACTATACCTGCACTCCCATCAAATTCTTCATAGAGATATGTCCCTATCAAATTTATTACTGACTCGTGATATGCAAGTTGTGAGTTATATTCTACCGAATTCACATTCCTGATATTTTATTTTACAATTTATTAATGCATTGGTTATCTTAAAAACCTATAATTGTAGAAAATAGCAGACTTTGGACTAGCAACTCAATTATCTCGCCCTGATGAAAAGCACCTGACAATGTGTGGAACACCTAATTTCATATCCCCAGAGGTAGAAAATTACTGTACAATAATTTGAAATTAATGACATACATTGTATTACAACAGGTATTATAAGAAACTTTAGTTGCCAGCCTTTCTAATTTGCAGTTTATTAATGAGCTCTGATACTTTATATATATTATGTATATTAATTAAATTCCTCTTTAGGTTGCTACAAGATCGTCTCATGGATTAGAGGCTGATGTCTGGAGCTTAGGTTGTATGTTATACACTCTATTAGTCGGTAAACCACCTTTTGATACGGATGCAGTAAAAAGTACTTTGACTCGAGTTGTGATGGCAGATTATGAAATGCCACTACATTTATCAGACAGTGCCAAAGATCTTATAGAGAGATTACTGAAAAAAAATCCAAAAGATAGGATTCGATTACGTGACATCATTAAACATCCATTCATAACGTCATTAGATAAGCATCGAAAAAACGTAAGAATATTTTTGTATTCGTGTTTAAGTATGAATGAAGTGAAAGTATCGTATTTAATATACATATATAAAATATTAAATATTTTTACGTCTTTTAAAATTATATAAATCAAGTAATAAGGAATTGAAAATATCAATCAAGCATTTATTGAATTAATTTATTTAAAAATTTAAGCTTTGCTGATTATAACGACGTATTGTAAACCGTGAGATATTAAGCTACTCGTATATCGATTGTTATACATCGGTATTGCTATACATTCTTTGATTGTATAAAAATAAAATATATTTTAAAGTACAATTTGCAAAAACTTTAATAGAACATCTCAAAAATAAGGGTTTCAATTCAAGTATTAATCACGAATTACCAATTGTTTGTTTAATTGACACTTTTATGCCATTAAAAGCCTTAAAATTAAACAGAAAAAGCATTAAGAAATTAAATTCTAATTTAAAAAACTTTATTTCATATTAATAATTAACAAAATTAATTATTTAATAACAAATTACATTTAATGTAAATTCAATATAAAATTTTACAGGACAAAATAGGCTTCGCGCGGCTATCAGGTAATAACGTAGACTCGGGTCTAGGTCGAACCTTATCCTCGTGCGGTCGACCACGTATACGCTCACGCTCCGAAGAACGAGCAACTAGTACGCAGATGATGTACAACGGGTACGGAACTGCGGTCAGCGTCAGGAGTGAGCCCCTCATGGAGCCATCTTCCTCGAGCATTCAAGTCTCATATCACAGGAGGTAATACTATTATTATTTATACTAATTTTTAATTTCTAGTTCCTATATATAAAAATTTCCAATTTATTAAAAAGATGTATTAAAGATGCTTATTTGTAAATATTAAAACATCTATAATCAATACAAATCATTAATTCTGAATATCCAGACATCTATTTCATAATTATATTCCAAAGAATATTTAGTAAAAGAGATATGTATTAGTTCAATAAATGTGACGTTTATGAGTAAATTAATAAAAATGTTAGGTAACAAAAATTTTGAATGTAATTACTGAAAAAGGTACTCATCTCATCACGACAACAGGGAGGACTCGGTGCTGTACGGGATTCCACTGCCACTTCCACCCTGCGGTAGTCGAGTCTTTTCGAATTATGAAACGCCAAACAGGATGAGTCAAAGCGAGCAGAAAGAAGACGAACAAAGACAAGAGATGGTGGCCATACCGGCAACGGTAGCCCGTAGTAGCAGTAATCACCGGCAAAAAGAAGAAAATGGTCAGGATGAACCCGAAGAGGTATGGACCAATGTGAATAATAGCTTTATCAACTTCAGCAACATATTTAACAAAATTCAAGAGAACTTTTACTTATAAAATAAAAAGAATTTCTCTATCTTAATTTATTATTTTAATAAAAACATTTTCAATTTTAGTCATCCAGTGGGAAGCTGCAGGTGCCAGCTTTGTGTTCGTTAAGACTTCAACCGACCCGACATCGAACGAAAAGTGCCATACTTACAATATTAGGCAACGGCGAAGTTTGCATTGAATTTTTAAAGAAAAAAAACAATTTCGTAAGTCATCGTGTATCGTTTAACCAGTTGATTTCAATACTTTTTTTTTAATATAAATGCCAAGCCATTTTTACAATAGTAAGTTTACGCCTGGCCATTTTTATTCGGATCAATTATATATATCAATTATATCAAATTATACGCCAGCAGGCGTAATATATATTAATAAAAAATGATCAGAAATGAAATCCGCTTACGGCTGAATGTATGATAAAATCAATGTTACGATATTATCTATCCAATATAAAGTATATAGAGCTTGCCTATTTCACAGGAGCGCATAAGCGAAGTGTGCAGGATATCGAGCGACGGCTTGCGCATCATCCTTTACAAGCCGACAGAGATACTAGAAGTAGGTAACCAGCCGCCACCCTTACCACCACGCGGTGCCGACAACATACACTCGTACGAGAGTCTACCAACCAAGCATCACCGCAAATATATGTACGCAGCGCGTTTCATTAGCCTCGTTAGAGCGAAGACACCCAAGATCACCCTTTACACGAGCAAAGCTAAGTGCCTATTTATGGAGAACGGACCACACCCGGACTGCGAGACGTTATTTTATAACGGGATGAAGGTAAGGATATTGCGTCAAATATTGAATAATAATTCTTTCTTTTATCGATATGTTGGCGACTCAACTGTTAGATGTTAAATGTTGAGTAATAGAGATTAGCGGAGCTTTGATTAATAAGCTTTTTTTTTTAAGTTTTTCAACTTTTAGATAAGAGTTTAATTCAACGATTAATATACTTTGACATAATTTTACGTTCGTAATCGAATATCGATTAAAGAATATCTTTAAACTGATAAATAAATAAAATTGCACTTTAAGTGAAAATATTGAATAATCAATATTAATGGAAAATAAAGTTTATCGAGAATTTTTGTATTATAAGATATTATTTGGAAAATAAATAGATTAAAAACAAAAGATTTTAAAAGGTAAAATAATTTGTCATTTTCCAGGTAATCCGCGTAAATGAAGTGGTAAAAATGATCGAGAAATCGGGCCAGTCTTATGTAGAAGGCGAGGTGCCGGCAGACCTTGAGGAGTACTACGATCATTACGTCGACTGTTATAAGCGTTGTTTGCTGCTGGATTCGACGCTGGCTTCGCTCGAAACCGCCACCGGTCACTCATACTTTCCCGCAATAATTGGCCGTAAGCCCATAGTGCCTCTCAATGACATCGCAATGCCTTTGCAGGGCAAGGAAAATGTGACGCGAAGTCCTTCCAGTCCACCCGTGGTATGTCATTATCAACTTTACTGTATGATCGCATATTATTCCTATAGCAGACATTGTGAATTTAATGAAACAAGTAATCCTATTTTGTTTAATCTGAATGACATACCTCTATTATTATTGAATATTTTTGTCTTTGGTTTGAATTCTATTTGAAGACTAATTATACTAAATTCTATAAAATGAATAATAGCTTTGATTGTTTAAAGCGTATATTAAAAAGAGTTCAAAGACATATAAGAGACAGAAGAAATAAAAGTTAGCGTTATACATATTCACATTTAAATTTGGGCATTCACAAGCTCTTTAGATTGTAGTGATGTTACAGTTATTGTTTTTGTAGAATAAAGTAAAATTTTTCAAACTTTTAAGCTTAATTATTTCTCAGCAATTAGTTAAAAAAGCTGTTTGTGGGAAATCGAAAAATAATAAAGTCGTTACCATTATTAAGATATAAATAATTTTATATATCAACTAATTTATGTATTATTTATAATATTTATTTAGATGCCTTCGTTTGATGCAACGTGTTCTATGGTCTCAACTATAAATTCGCGCTCGAGAAGATCCAACTCAGTTAGAGTTTCACAATCTAAAGCAATCAAAGTCAATGTTCCCGGAATTGGTACAGCAACTCAAACGCCTTCTGGTGACATTAGAGTCGATTATAAGGATGGCTCTGCACTCACTGTAAGTATATATATCGCACGCACACTAGCATTTCTTTTATAAACAAAATAAACAACTGATTTCCTTTAAAAAGTGTATTCTCTGAAATTTCACTTCTCATTATTTTTTATTAATACGATAATAATACAAATATATAATTTATTTCAAGTAATTTATAATATTGAATTTTAATTTCTATACAGAATCTCTAGTTTCCTAATAATAAAAAATGTGTGTGCTTAAATAAATATAGACATTTGGTAAAGAAATCTATTTTATATAAGTTAACATTTTATAATTGACATTTAATAAAATATTATTGGTAAAAATTTAAAATAAACTTGGATAAAAGTTATCAATAAACTTAGTATACAAAAAAATCAATCTGCATTTTATTATTAGCCTAAGTTAAACTAAGAAAAATTGACGATGTTTGACTTTTATGCATCATATATCTGTCCATTATTAACAGATATGTAAAATAGTATAAATTTACTATGAATAATGAATATAATAACAATTTTAAAGAAATATGATTAATAATTGATGACTTCCATTTTAGGTCACTCCTCAAAATTATGGGGGTGGGATACTATACGAGAATCCAAACGGTGGTTTTCTACGATTCAACCAAAATCAACATCAGGTAGCAGAAATGCCATCGATAGTTAAAGAAAAACTTCGTCACTTGCCCAACATAGTTAAGGTTTTAGTGACGCCATCGCATAAAAATATAAGATAGAAAATACAGAAGACACACAGAAATGAATTATCCTAAACATACTAAAGACACTCTTGTACTTCCTTTATTTTATCTAAATTTAATTTCTACATTAGGACACATATCTTTAAGTAGATATTAATACCAACAATATAATAACATAAATATAATATACTTTATTTTTAGTAGTTTATATAAAATATAATAAAGACGTACTCACGTACATATTCATCTTTTAGCTATAATTTAATTAGTTTGATTGAAAAAATTTTTAAAGGTAATGGTACATCATAAGATTAAAAAAAACTTATTTTAATTCAAAACAAAGAAATATGTAAAGTTAGATGACTATAATAAAAATGTACATAAAGTTTTAAAAGAAAAGTTGAAAATATTATTTTATATCTACATACATTTAAATTAATATTTTAATAAATGTTATTGGAAATCTAATTTTTTATTAGATATAATGTTTAAAGAGAAAATTTTAAATTCGATTCTACTAAGTATTGATTTACTTTTCATTATATTATCTATTTAAGAATTTGATAAAAATAAATTATATAAATAATTGTATTAAAAATAAGACATTCATATTATATTGTAATGTATCCATAATCCTTATTTTTTATTTTCATTAATTAATATTGATATCTTTTTTTATAATTATATTTATTTTAATAATGAAAAATAATTTTGAATAATTTTATGAAGTACCAATTTCCTTAAATTTTTTAAATTAGGGAAATTTTTATTACCAAACCTCTTGGTAGAATCGAATATAAAAAACATTGCTTTATTCCCTGTTAATCATCTTTTAAATAACATTTTAAGTTTAATTATTTAATGAAAACAATAAACAAGATCATGAATTTATATTTATTTATGAATTCGTTTTCATCTACATAAAATAATTTCAAATTTTACATCTAACAAAGGATTTTTTCAATAAACAAGAGTTTTCTGTGTGCCAACAAATTTATTTACTACAAATTTGAAATTTCATAAAGAATTTTGCCGTTTTCTTTAATATGAAAAGCATAACATACATGTGTATATGAATATTATTTAAATTCTCAGAGAGTATCCATAAAAAATAATATACAAAATTAATAAAAGTTATTTATTTTCCTTATTTAGAATATTTGATATTGAAAATCATTACGTTTCTACAGAACTTCATTACGTATCAAAAATAAATAAGAAAGAAAATATCCTGTAATCTCTGATGAAGAATAATAATTTTGAGATAAAATTCTTTGTTTCTTCGTATGTGTTTATGCGCGCAAAAACATGTTTTGAATAATTTTATTGATCTCAAATATAAGTTTAGTCATATGAGATAGGGTATTGTATACTAAACCTTTTACCAACAAATCCTTATTGAAACTACTTCTATTCAAATTATAACTTAATTATATAATGTATCTATTAAAAAAATAAAAATCTGTAAAAGTTAGTTTTTAATTTGGACTATTAATAACACTGAATTAATAAACTAGTGTTTTTATCAGAAAAATGATCAAGGCCAAAAAGGTACAATATAATTGTGAATTACCTTAGCTGCTGAACTCAAACTATTATTTAATAATATTCGTTTTATAATTTTAAATCTCAAAAATAAAATAGTTAAGAAGATATTTGTATAAAAAATTGTATCCCAAATTATTTCATTATTCCATAATTAAACTTTATAAACTATTGCTATGTAAAAATGAAAAAGATCAAATTCCATAAATTGTAAATACATTATTTTTTACCTTAATTTATGAATTGAGAATTATTTATTATAATTTTTATTTGCGTTTCATAATATGAAAATTTTTAACTATACTTCAATAAAATGAAAAATTACTTTAAGTTTATAATGTACTCCATATTCTCCTAAATTTGTAATATAAATAAAATATTACATATAGTGCTTTCGTTATACTTCGAAAATGTAGAAAGTTAAATTAGTCCAAATAATATTTTTTATCAAATTAGTTATACATAAGTGTCAAAACCAATTTATAATTTTTGTGACCTAAATAAAAAATTCATTGATAATAAAAAATCTTATTTTGTCGAATAATTATTCTCATTTTATGCATTTTGTTATTATATATTTTATTTGAACTACATTATAATTCAAATTGTATTCATAAGTACAAAGAATTATTGGTGTTTTATTAATTTATCAACATCGTGAAATAATACAAAATTAATAAATTGTAAATTTAAAATAATAAATAATATGTTCTAATTAAATAAATTTTTTGACTATCATTTGTGTTTTATCTTTCGAGAAATATTTTGTGCTAAAAGTAGTATTTGGTTTTTTCATTTTTTTCCTTGAAAAATGTATACTAATTACTGTGTTAATTAGAATTTGTATAAACACAAAATAAAAACTATATTCATTTGTTAGATAAATCATAACTTTAAACTATGAAATGATTATTATTGTTATATATTATGTTGATTGAAATGATGTTCTTTGAATTATGTAATACATTTTTAACATGCAAATATTTACTAATAAATCAAAATCTATCCAAATGTTACATTTTACATTTGTTCAAATAATACTGTTTTAATTTTCTAAATTTACACCTAAATTTCATTAGTAAATTAAATACGTGTGTTTATTTTTCATTTTAAATCTAAAAATGATTTTTTTAAACAGCTTTTGGTAATGTAATTAAATTTGTAAGAAATGATATTTTCAATTAATATTTGTAAAATGGATTAAAAAAATTTCTGAAATTTATACTTTATTGGATTTGATAACCCGAGAACTAATAATATACAATAGGACCGTGAATAATTACTTAATCAACATATTTTAAATTGGATAAGAATGAACAATAATAATAAATTATGCAAACTATTGTAAATATTGCATCCCCTAATATATATTTTCAAGAAAAAAAAAGTACGTAATCACTAAAAATTGTCAACATAACCAGACTCTTACTTTATCTCTGCACGGTTACACACAACAAAAAAAAGAGATCTATAGAAGTTAACACACGTGCGATATCAAAGAAAGTTCGAATAAAATAAATAAATAATATTTAAAGGGTACATCACAAGCATCGTTTGAGAAAGTTGAATACTTTAATTATTTTTAACTCACTCGTAAAAACCTAAAAAATAATGTATGTCCAATTTAAATGAAAACATGATATTTATTAAATATAAATATTTATCTGTAATCTTGCAAATTATTTTATAAACTAAGAAATTTTAATTTTAAATAAAATGTTTAAAATAACAAGTTTATACTTAAATTTTGTAAAAAGATCTATAATTTACTTTTCATATTATTATCCTTCTTTTTCTCTTATCCTTTATTCAAAATGAAATTAAAAATATTATATACAAAAAAAAAAGAGAAGAAAAAGTTTTTATATAACATCGAACAAAAATAATAAGAGTATGATTATTATTAAGACCGTGATATAATCAAAATGAATATGTTGAATTTATTATAAATCTGTTCTTTTAAATTTTTGCTTATTTTTCTGAAACATTTTTATATGAATTTAAATCTTAATAGATATTTAATAAATTTGTAACATAAATTTTAATTAAGTACCACTTTTTCATGATTGTTTATATTCTATAAAAAAATTATTTACAATTAGAAACATACTGTTTCGTTTTCGATTTCTTAATTTTGTATAATTTATTTAAAATAATGAAAGAAAAAACTAAATTCAACATTATCAAATGATTATTAATTAAATAAATAATCAATAAATATTATATGTTGATAATTATTTCAAATGAAGACATCGATGAACATTTTTAATCTTTCGGAAATTACAGTACCTCATAAGAATTAGCTATCGCAATATAATCATTTTAATTCTTTAATAATTCTCTTTAACTTATTCATTAAATAAAATGGGTTGGAATTAACGAAAATATTAAAGAAAGACAAAATAAGTAGTTTTTGTTTTAAATTGTGTCAACTGCATTCTATGCTTTTAAACGGTTATTCTCATATATAGGTACTCACATTTAGAACCTTTTATTTAATTTTATCTGTACAAACGAAAAGGAGCGAAGGATGATGAAGAGATGATAAAGAAGAAGCAACTTGTAATTTGTCACGTAGGAAGGCCTCTAATTCCCTTTCAATTGTCGCGATTACACATAAGACGTTGGCGAAAGGGGGATACTGCAGAGGAGCCGTTTTTTAATGAATCGAAAGTGGTTGTAGTTCTATTTCTTTTAATGTAAAATGAATCGTAATTTGAAATAATAGCACTTCTGCTCAGTATTTCTTCATTAAATAACAATAGACAATGCAGCAAGTGATAATAATAATTAAAATAAAAATATTAGAGAATGCACTTTGAATAAGTTTTCCGAATCATCTGATCTATAGTATAATTACAGCTATCCTTCATAAAGTCAAACTTTTTATCGTATTTTTGAGAATACAAAACACTTGGCAATACTATTAATCTTGCAATAATAATTCTAAATTTCTTAAACTAAACTTAATAATCCCAACTTACTTTACATGCATCTTGAATATCGCAACTGTTTAGTGAAGTGCTTTTCAATGCATTCTTCTATTATAATGACAGAAGAAAAAGATAAGTCGGCTACGCTCGCGTGACCCAGACATGTTTTTCCAATTCCGCAAAAAGCCCCGGTCACCTTATTTGTGCGCGTATCCGCTTCCATTAGAAATTTGACGTGATGCTAAAATTGCGACGCGAATAACGAAAAGAAGATCGACAGTGTACCCGTAACCTAAAATAAGCCATAACATGCCAGATTGGCTATTTATGACCTAGATAATTACGTCCATATTTTTTAGATTTTACGCTATTGACTTTATTACACTCTTTGTAATAATTATTATATTAATAATTATAATAATATTATACTCTTTGTAATAGTAATTTGTAATAATGAATAATTTTTATATAAATTTTTTGATGATGCAGATTGAAACTTGTCGGCCTCTTCCGTAGTTACGATTTTTGTCAAAGAAATGTTTGACTTTTGTATCCGCAAGTAACAATATACTCAAAACAATTCCGCCTCCCCCTACCAATGCTCCCTGTTTTCTTTTTAACTTTTCAATTACATACCAAAATTGTGTACAAATTTTAAAATACGTGCTCGATCATTTGAAAACTTTTTCCACTTATGCAACTCATTTTGTACTTTTAATTTAGAAAATGTAATATAATAAAGCACATCCTTAAGAGCTTATGCATTATAAATATTAGTATTTATTGGATACTTGAAAATTTGTAAGAGAATCGACCCATGAAAGTTAATATTTTCCGTTTTATTCATATATACATATATATATATATATATATATATATATATATATATACGTGTGTTTGCGCGCGCGTGTGTGTGTGTGCACGCGCGAGCGCGTTGAACTTGTTGCATTTCAATGCACTTAAGTTCAATTCAATATTATCTTTCTAGTTATATAGATTTTTAATTTATACTTTTTTTGAAAGATTCTTTTAAGATTCACCAACTAAGTTTACTCAAAGATTTTTACTTTCAACTTTATCTCATAAAGTACGATATATTAATATTTTATTTATTATTCCAATAGTATCTTTAATAAATTTTACTTTGTATAGTATAGTTTACAATATTACATATTTTATTATTTTTACATATTTAATTATACTAGATTTTTTACAACTTACATAAATTACAATATACTTTATGGTGTTTATTTTATTTCGTTCCACATAATTATATATAAGTAATTTATTTTTGAAGTCTAAATAAATTTTGTAAAAAATAATATAATTCCATGAATTTTAAATATTTAAAGTAATTTTTATTTTTAATTTAGATCAAATTAATAGTCTATGGACACTTTTTAAGAATTAATATTCATTAATTTACGTAAAAATAGTCACAACACCCGATATAAAATAATAATCCGAATATGTTCGTTAAATATACGTTGTTCAACGTATGCTACAATTATATCAATTATATAATACAGTTTAATACTTTATGTATACTGTTCCTTGCTCGTTACAGGCTTTTAATTAATAAAATTCACATTGTTTACATATGCTAATACTCGAAATATGTGCTTATAAATTGACAAAAATCAAGTAAATAGGAATACAAGTAAAACATTATTTTTATGTGTGTGCATACATATTTTTTTGCAGTATATTTCTTTTATTATATGATTCTTAATAGTAATAAATTTCCGCAAAAATGGTTAGCATACAATATTTCCAAGTATTAATTGTATCTACAATTTTTTGATTTATTTATATATATATATATTCATATTAATATTGAATAAAATAACCTTTTTTATACCAGTTTCGTACTTATTTCATAATCGTATGCATAATTTTCATCATCCTTTTATTTAAAGTAATAAATTGATAAATAATTTAAACAATTTTCTATAAGATAAGCTATTAAAGATTTTATGAAATATAAGAAATTATTTAAAATAATAACGATTTCAAATATTTTCTGCGCAAAGCGTTAACAAATATAACCATTTATACAATTAAACATTATTCAATTGTTTAGAAGAATTATATTAAATATTCGAACCACAATATTAATAAGAATTTGAGAAAACTTGAAATTTAATGTAAATGTAATAAAATTTTATTTTTTAATTCATGAAAATATTTTTTTGAGAATTTTTTTATATACACAATCATTTTTTATAGTCATATTTATTAACGATTAATAATTTTTTTCAGGAAGAATAGAATAATATTTTATATTAGATTACCATAACATATTCTAAATTTGCTAAGAAAATATTTCTGATTTAACAACATATATTTAATTTCCTTTTAGAAATTATTGATAATGCATAAACTCAAAACAGTAAAAAATAAAGCTTTTGTTAATAAATTAGTATATGATTTTTATTTAACATATTTATCACGAAATATAGATATAAATGGATATTATTCTTATATTAATATTACATTTAAGAGTAAAAATAAACATGGATTCTTTTCAATAATTTTTTTAATTAAGATAATTACGAAATTATAAATTACATAAGACTATCTTTTTATATACTTATAGATGATAACGAGTTTATAGAATATAGAGTGCATCTGTGCGCGCGCATAATATATAAAATAAATAATAAAAATATGTCAAAGTTGTTTTTTAAACCTATGAAGTTTTTTTTTATTATTAAAATGTAATATATTTGAACAAATTATTAAATAAACGTCATGATGTTTGGATAATTTATCATGAATCGTTTCATTGTAGTTTTGCAGTAATAATATACTTTACGGCTATTCTTGCAAAACTGTTATTGAAAAATATGAAATTAGATTTATTATTTTTGCTTATGAACCGTTTTCATTATCTTTTTGTACAGTGAATTCTGGTCTGTCATAAAACTATAACATCGGTAATGTACTTTCTCTGCACTTGAGTTCAACGCTCCACGAATAATATAACAAATAACAAAAACGAAAAAAATATCATGAAAATTAAAACTTTATGTATCAGTTAAACCTGAAATTCAGACTCAGTCTAACGGGAATAATTCAACTAGACCGGGCGAGCATGGCTTATTCTCCTAACGACACAATATCTTAACAATATTATTCCTCCTCCACTTTCATATTAAAACCCGAGCGTCTAGCTTATTTACAGGTGCACAATTACATGTGCGCTTAATATCGTTCACTCGCTCCGCTGCCATCTTGGATTCCCTCATCCGGTACCCCATGTCGTTGTGTTTGTTCTGTCCGTAAGTCAGGTCGCGCACGCACTGGCATCGCGATAAACACAAGGCTGTTCTCCACGTAAGTCGGATGCATCATGAAAGGTGCCTTTCTTTCTCGGGCTCATTGACGGCCAGCAACCCAAGAGACAAGAACCACTGAAAAGAGGAAAGTCGCCCGTTTGGAAAAGGGCATCGATTGATCATCGACGCGCGCATACGTACGTCTCTTGCTGCATATAAGCGCGCGCGCACGCACACTGGGAACATTTAGAAAGTGATACGGGAGTAGGTGCGCGCGCGCGTTCCTGGGAGAAAAAGGAAGAGGGTATAGTGGAGGGCATCGACGACGACGTTGTGCGAGGAGAGCGCGCAAGGTGTATGCCATAACACATTAACAAGTAGAATTAAACTGCTGCCAAGACTGGCTCTTATTCGTAGCCTAACCTCCGTTTCGTACGCGACTGGCCGTTGTTGTTCCTGGAGGAGGTCGACGTACGCACGCACGCACAGGAATTAAGAGCTGCTCGAGTTATCTGGAGCCATGGGTGAGTCCATGTGCCGCATATGGCTGACTATAGCACGGGATCTCGGGACTGTGTGACCTTTTTGTTTTGACTTGAGCTTCCACGCCCTTATCTTGCGATCGCTTACGCGGGTCATCCGATTTCTTGTACTTTTTTTTCATAATTATCGTCGTAGTTATCCTCGTAATCGTCATCTTGCTTTTAAATATAATTGCATTCGTTGCTATGTTAATTTCCATCTACCTCGAATCTCGTTGGATTGATTCGTTAATGATATTTCTCAAGGGCTTTATTGAAAATAAAATACATGCTTTGACGCTTTATGATTTTTTCATGATTTAGGAACCTTCACTACGATTCATCAAAAAATTCATCCATGGCTCTTTATTACATACGTTTAAATAACATTGTAAATCAATTTCTTATTCATAAGATTACTGGGGAGATATTGCCGTGACTACACTTGTAATACAATCAAAACAAAACAAAACACCAATGTCTACCCACACAACAATACGATTATTCTAACAAACAAATAATTTTTATTTTCAATGTATAAATAAGTCATTAATTATTTAATATAATTAATTTGAAATAACGTAACGAAACTGGATCTATTTAATTTTATCCATAAATTATCAATTTTTAATTTCATTTTACATCATAATGTTAATAAAAATAAATATTTAATTAATTCTTATTACTATTTATAAGTTTTGATAAAATCCCATTTTGGATAATGAATTATTATTTCTCATTTACTACCAATTATTTTGGTGAGAATTTTTTTTCTTTTAAATATATAATGTGCAAATCTTGGCCAAATCCAAATTTTATACATAATAGACACATATACAACATGTTGCATATAAACTCTTGCTAATTTCACATTTTACTGTTATTATTTTAAAAATGTTATTTTATATTTGAATTTCTTAAATACTTTAATTTGAAAATAACTAAAAATTCATTTAATTACTGTAATATTAAATTTTAATGAACCTGATGAAGACAATTTTAAATGATTTAAAAATTGATTCAGTTATTAATTTATTGTTTATAAAAAGAAAATTGAATGTAAATTGTTTAATTCCTCGATTTAAATATTTAATAAATTGTACTCTTAAATAAATTATATATGTCATTACAAAAATTCTTATAGATTTTTAATATAAAAGTATTTCATAATGTAAAATAATTTAAAGTCATAGTTTTACATTATTTGTAAAAATCTACAATCAAATTAAATAAAATGATAATTATCTAATTAATCTTCATGCATTTTATGTAAGATAATAATTCTCTATTCTAGAAATTGTTCAATAACTATGGTAACCAACTATTATATCAAACATCTGTTATCATGTACCTATATATATATATATATATATATATAACATATACAGAAATATTCATGAACAACCCGTGAGGATGTAGTTTGTTAAGAGTAGAGTTTAGTTTAACTTTCTAAACATTAAATTAGTGAAATTAAATGAATAAATTAATAATTAATAATATTTTACAAATGAAAGTATTATTATACAATTATATATTATTTACGTTTAAAAAAATATAAACAATTGATGATTAATTAATGTTATCTTTATTTAGTATTATAAATCGCTTATAAAATGTATATATATGTATATATATATATATATATATATATATATATTTTCACTTTCTAAGTCCATTGTTAAAAAATTTTTTAATTATACTCAATATATCTAGAATTTCTTTATACATACGTTGTTACAGCTTCAATAATTTGTATAAATTATTTAAATTAACAATAAATGAAATGAAAATAGATTAAATACAAACAAAATCTATATTAAAAGCTACCAGGAGATCAGAACAGTTAAAGAGGAAAGAAAATAAGTGTTTGAGTAAATCATCTAGGGAGATAACGTGTAATCTTATCAAAATTTCTGGGAACATATATAGAATTAGTCAGCAGTTAACTCTTCATTTATCGACAATCCAGTAACTTACACAAACCTCTCCAATGTCACTTTATTCATGGTAAGAGTGAATGAGTTAATCATTGGAATAAAAGAGGTTTTACTGTGATCATGGGAAGACATTCTCGTTCTAATGCTAGTGAAATTCCTTTGAGACAAAAGTGTCAAAGTGTCATTAGTGTTGATACATTTTCAGAATATGGTATACATGCAAAATATTTGAGAGATTATAAATCAAGTAAGTTATTTTATATTGAATAACAATCTATGTGATACTTTATATTATATTGTTAAAGTGATTAAATTAATGTTTCTGAAATTTTTAAATAATTTTAATAATTTTCAATATCATGTTATTCACAATGTTATTATGTTGTACAAATGCTTGTTTTATTGTTTTTAATCATTTATTTGAGGTTAGGTAACTGGAAAGTAAAGAGTAGATTTTTTATTACATCAAAATATTCCTTATTTTTAGTTTTTAATTTATTTAGTACAAAATATGATAATAAATATAAATACAATAATGCTTTTATTTCTTTTATCTGTCAAATTATAAATTAAAGTTTAATTAGAAAATCTATTCTGTTATTAAATATTTGTTTAATGCGTAGACATAGGGTTGTAGCTAATTTAAATAAATAATCCAAACATTAATAAAAAACATTTATCCAAAAAAATAATTATTCATATTTTCAAAATTTAATCACTGATATCAAAGATTAAATGAGATTGGATAAGAATGAGCTAATATTTGATAATCCAAATAAGAATTTAAAATCTAGTTTTGTATAAATGATTCTATAATATAAAATGTTAAATTTTATATATAGATAGGTGGAAGTTGAATATTTTGTAATATTTGAAAATATTGCGTGAATTAATTGATTATGTAAAAGATATATTGAGATTTAAGTGTTATAAGAATATGCTATTAAATTTTTAATTTCATAAAGAATAAAAATATTTTTCCAAGAATATTTAAAATTTTTTTGAAGAGTATTAAAAGTTTTGAAAATTTTTAACATCATTTATAGAAAATACAATATTTTAATAAATATTATCAAAATGTTTAAATGTTTAAAAATAAACGTATACATCATAACTTTATAAATTATCTATAACCTCTTGTTATTGTGAGTGGAGGGAAACTTGTTATCAGCGAAAGCAATTTATGAAAAAATCTATACATTTCATCCCAAATCAACTTAGCGGACTCAACAGATAGATTGCAGAGGTCAATATTGTCTTATGCTTTCGGAAGAAATACTAAAAAAGCTTTCTTCGTATATTTATTTTCTATTCTACCCGCTTAATGATCGATCGTCTGTGTCATACCGCATCAGCGTATGCAATTCAATTCCACACTATGTGTATATATATATATATATATACATTCACATTACGTGAAAAACTAAAATTAACTTTATTATAAATTTAGTTTAAAAAAGAATGTATGTTTAATTTTTCTAATATTTAAATTATTCTAATACTTATATTAAAACGTTTAAGTTTTAAAGACTTAATATATCGTGTATAAACATCTTATAGCTTTGAATTATATATTGCAATTAAAAAACAAATGCGTTTAAAAGTTATTAAGTGCAAAAAAAGCTTTTAAAGATAATTCATTTTAATTAATATTACTAAAATACTCAGAACTTATTCATTTTAGAGTCTTAATAACAAAATATTAAAAATTAAACATTTTAAATATATGTTTTAAATATTTATGTAATATATAGTAAATTAATGCGTGTATTAAAAATATTCGAATTAATATAAACTATGCGTAAATTAAAATTAAAAAATTATACTTGAAAAGTAAATAATTTTTTACGTTAAAAAATAATTCTTAGAGAGAACAGCAGGAGGGTAGACAGAAACTACCGATATAAGTTTACAATTGGTATCTTATTTTTGAACATTAGATATCCCTTTGAATGCTCTTGCAATTTACATCTGTGTTATGAAAGATTTAATTCCATAGCCATTTAAAGCTATAAATATTATAGTCAGTATATTTTATACTATTTTATTTATACATCTGAATTGAGCTCTTTGAGCTAGAGTAGTTCGTGGAATAAAGTGCGTAATATGATTCGTTGTATGTTGCAATACGAGCCAATGTAATTGATCGATAATTTCGAGTCTCGTAATGTCCCTCCTACCTAACTAAACGCACTTCCACGCACGACAAATCTTGTAATTATGGAATACGTTGCGCTTAAAAAACAGACACCCTGGCAAGAGTTCGATGTTAATCTATCCTGCATAATCTCGTAGGTAACATGTGTAACGACTGCATGGCTCGCGTCCCGTACGCGACGTTGATAGCGACGATAATGTGCTGTCTCGGCGTCGGCATATTCTGCGGCACAATGTATCGGGGCGCGACATTCAGCGCACTTATGATGGACCAGGTTTTCCACCTGCGGCTCACCTGGCTCGAGGCCGTGCAGATGGTCTTTGCGATCATCGGGGCAAGTATGGCCGCTCTAGGCTTTATGATATTGTGCGTCGGTTGTCTCGCAACCGGAGCCACCAGAACTAAGGTCTATCGCGCCTGGAGGACCAGAGTTGGAGGCCGCATATTTTGCGCCGTTGTAAGTTCCCTTTGCTACATATTAATTATTTTATTTTTTTGTTCCTCGACATTTCTCCTTGTGATGATGAAATGAGAATTTGAATGCTTTTCATAATGAAAATTGCTTATCTGACAATAAAATTAATTAAATTCTCAATTCATTATTGAAACTATAAATTTACCTGTGGTATTCTATAGGTCGACTATATTGCATATGTTTCAATGTAAATACATGGCATTACATTATCAGGGTAAATATAAATATTAATATATACTCGTTCTTTTCTTTACAGTTTATGACCATCACTTACATTTTGCAATTATTCTGGCTCGTAATATTTGCATTTTTAGTGGTTACTACCTTGATATTTACAGTCTTCTGGGGTTTATGCAGTAATTCAAGGGTTCAGTCTCTTGATCAATGTATTGATTTAACCCAATTTAGTAAGTTATATGAATATATATTTTTTTTGCTAATTAAAATAAATCTTCATTATTCGCGATTATTTTAATAAATTCAAATCCAACATTATAATATCATTCAATAATAAAGATATAATTTTTAACATGGCTATAACTACTCCATTTCTTTTGCACACTGATATGTTTTTACTAAACGAACAATTTTTTACTAACGTATAATATAATATGATAGTGATATACATTGCATTATATATAATAATTTTAAAAAAAACGAAACAAGAATCAATGTAGCATATAAAAACTGGGAAAAATAATTTTGAAATAATTTGTACATTGTAAACAGGTTTCATGTTCCCGAACAATACGAGAGTCGACGACATGCAAATTTGTGGCTCTCAAGAAGTGAAACTCTTTTGTAAGGACTACGTAGAAAAGGCGGAGGTGATGTTTATCTTAGCGACGATCGCCACCATCCTTGTCATTCTCAGTCTAATCCACTACCTAATGTGCTTATCGGCCAACTATGCCCATATCCGCGACCACGAGAAGTTCCAGGAACTCCAGAATCTCCAGTATCTCCAGGATCCTGGTGATCCGGATTCCCCCCAGCCATGCATGGATACACTCGGCTCGCATCACCGTAGCAAGGACAGGTTCTAGGATACAGCCCGCGAGATCTTCGCCATGAACCCCTTGTAACATCATCGCAATTCGACGCTCGCGTTCTCCAAGAGCCGATGAGTCGACGATTGCGGACCTGGGCAATGTTGAGCGCACGAGATCGAGTGTTTTTTTTTTCTTTTTTTTTGTAATTTATCATAATTCGAAGTTACATTTATAAGTTAATTGCTTTCGATTTTTACGTTTTTTGTTACCATTTAATATTTATTCTTTCGTTTGTGGTTAGCCGAATTTTTTGACGCATTGACAACTGAGCTTTTGTTAAATAAAAATATTTGTTTCTTTATTTAATTGTTTATTTTAACGTAATTAAGCAATAATTTAATATTTTTATTTTATTATTTGTCTATATAGATGAAATGACTGTATATTCTCTGTTTTACCAGCATTATATGAAAATTAAGTGATATTAGAACTATATTTTTATAATACTCTGGTGAGCACTGGCAAAATAGATAAAAGTAGTTACAGAAGCAAATGTTTTGAACATCTTTTGCAGTGAAGGGGAAGGGGATAATTCACCAGATTTATAAAGACGTGATTGAATACGAAAGTATTACATTATAATACTAACTAATAAAGAATTCAAGCAGTATCATTAATACGTTTCATACGATACACATTTTGCAATATAATATCAATCTAAAAGTCATTGGTGAGAAGTTGGAATACATTTAACCAATGCACACCTATTAAAATGAAGATAACTAATAAAATAAAAAAATTACTCAATTTGCGTAAATTGTTTTAATTGTATATACATGTAGAGCTTAGGTAAAACAGAGAAAACGTGTATACTGTACGTCCCTCTACAAAAAAAGCTTTATTCAGTCGGTATTTTAATTAAAGTATATAAGAATTCATTATCAATTTAATGTATAAAAAGTACCAAAAAAAGAAAAATGTAAATCCTGAATGCTCAGACATGCCCACGTCCGCGCGCGGGGAGAGTCAACTCGCCACTTGGCGATCGGTCGATCTAATTATGGCACTATCATTATTGTATTTCTTATTAGGGACTGGAAATGTTAACATTCCCTATCCCCTGTCGACGGTCACTAAATGTCGCAGTGCTTGTTAACCGACCGGAGGATCTTGCGGGAACACTCTATGCCGTCCATTAATTCGCGACTTAGATGGCAACAGCACTATGAATGTATTTCGAAAGCCGATTTGCATTTGAATTTAAAGTGATATAAAAGAAAGCCCTCTTACCTATTGAGTATACAATATTACATATGATAAATAAGATATATCTAATTATGGTTATTATTGTTTTTTGTTTTAATTAATCTAATTTTTATACATCATGAGATAAAATATAAAGATATTCATTTATGCATTATAATACTTCTATAAAATTTGAAGTGATCGTTCCAATATTTTCAATAAAACTTTAGAAAAAATTACTTAATTGTGTAGATATATAAACAAAATTTAAAAATCGAGTTAATTAATAAAATAATAAAATTAATTATATATTTTTTTTACTGTTACTCAATTGGTAATAAAGGACTTTTACTGTCTTCTACAGAGAAAAGTAAAAGTCATTTGTTATTAACTAAGTAAATACTATAAAAAATATAATTTTACTTATAAATATTTAATTGGATTGGCAGATATCTTTGAAAGCTTTTTAACCAATATTACATTGTTTAATGAAAAAATTAAGCGATAAATCAACGTGGTAGAATATTTATGTACAAAAATAAGATATTACAAATGCTATATTTTATAGAAAATTACTTAGTTAGTACCATTTAATTTACTAATCACATCAAGGAGGCCATTATAATTTGAAATTTTGAAAATTTAACTAAATCTGGAAAATTAAATAGCAGCTTACAAAATATGCAATTATTAGTATTAATTAAGTTTGTTAAAAATTTATTAAAATATTGATTTTCATGTAGATCTTATGAAAAATATTCTCATCGCACTGTGCTGCTGTATCTAAAAGCAAAAGTATGATATATTTTTCAAAATGTCAGAGTCTTTAACATTCTCGTATCTATTGCAATTGAATCAATTAAATTTATTAAAAATTCATTGTAGCGCGTAAAAAGTATAACATAATGCATTTATATAGATTGTAAGACCAATGTTGCACAGATTCAAGATTATTCTTATTGTTCGATAAAAATTTATTTTCTCTATCGAACAACGAATTTATATTTTTCAAATGATTTTTTGCGTATTGATCTACTATTATTATGCACAAATATAAAATAAGAGAGTGCACAAACAGCAATTAGTAAATTTTAAAAAAAGGGTTGACTGCACAAAATCGTGATTTCTGTGTTCAGTATTAATTATAAGCGTGTAAAATTCAAATATTAACGAATCTTTACACGAAACATTCCAAGTATCAGTTCTACTTTATTTTTCTACGAGTATGAGATTTATACTATTATCTATGCGATAACTCATGTAGCTATAATTTACAATTATAAAACTTGGTTGTATTTTTGATGGCAAACAAGACTTTTAAGAATATTTTAATATATTTATATTTTATACTTAGTAATTTGTTAAGTATATACAAAACTTTGTAAATTGTTCTGCATATTGTATTCCTGAAGAGGAAACTGACTAAATTTTTTCGAACATATAATTGTTCAATAAATACTGTGTTTATAAAAAAATATTTTTTTGTTTTTTCTTTAATTTAGTAAA
Source organism: Ceratosolen solmsi marchali (assembly GCF_000503995.2). Classification (NCBI taxonomy): domain Eukaryota; kingdom Metazoa; phylum Arthropoda; class Insecta; order Hymenoptera; family Agaonidae; genus Ceratosolen; species Ceratosolen solmsi. Next base: position 26,450,371 of record NW_011948412.1, on the reverse strand, counting down.
CAATTGTGATTTGAATAAGATGTGTAATTTCTTTTATTTTTGAAAATTTCTTTTGTGAATTTTAAATGTATAATAATATGTTTTCTCCTAGAGTTTTTAAAATAATTTAAGATATTTAAAGTTTTGACAATAGTAACAAATTTTATTAATCCAAAGATTTAAAATGTGCCAAATTTTAAAAAATGTCAACATCTAGAAAAAGAAAAATTAAACATGCCACTTGCTCAAAATAAAAGGCTGGAATAAAACGATCTAATCTAATGCAAGTATTATAAATCAAAAATATGTAAGTAACAATGCGACATATCGATTTTAATTTTAGAAGTATGAAATGATTAAAAATATATAAATATATTATATCTTTACTCTGTTATATATATTAGTTTAAGAAATGTCTCTATTACTTTGCTAGAGAGACATTAAATTTTATCAGTTTCAACGAGCGTTTGTCAAAATAATTGTTAATTGGATTGCAAGTATTAGAACAAATGTAAATTAGCGTTGATGGATAAATAATAAAAGAAAATTTATCTCAAATTTATATTTATTATTGATACTCTCCAGAGTTTTATTTTAATTATTACAAATGATTATTTCTTAAATAGTTTTTATTTATACGTCAAAAAATATATAAAAAATAATTCTTTTGTATACTGTTATAAAATTTAAATTAATATGTTCAATATTTAAATTTGTAAATTTATAAATTATTATTATAAGTTGTTTTAATTTAATGTTTAAATTAATACACAAAATATTACGATTATGATTTGAATGTTTTGTAAAGCTCATTTTTTTCTGTAATAATAGAAAGATGTTATACATTTTAGTGCATTTATTTATGAAGAAATAAAAGGCAAATTAATTAAATTACGAATAATAAGAATTAATCTTTATTTAAAAAATGATCAAAAATATTTTAAATTGTTTATAAATATTTGATAACTATTATATTAACACTTAGTACAAACATAAAAACTGAAATTATTAATGCTTTGGTAAAGAAAGATTAATTATTTACAATATGACTTGTTCAACATAACTGTATAGCTTTAATCATCTTGTTCCAATTCTAGATCTAATTCAAGATCAAGTATATTAATTTCTTGAAGAGTATTAATTAAAGTATATCGAGAAAACATCATATATAATTTTCGGTACCATACATATTGTGATTTGTGTATCTTCATTGCATTCTGTAATTTATAAAAATATAGTTTTTTAATTCAGAAAATCACATAAAGTAATTGAACATGTACACAAGTGAATACGTTAGAAGAACATAAATAATTTTGTAATTTAATATTATAGAAAATGTATCATAGACATATAGTTTAAATAGTCATAGATAAAGCAAATATTCTCATCTAAAATTTATAATCTTCGATAATTTATAAAAAAAATAATAATGTAATAAGTAAATGAAAAAGCATTTTTTCTAATTTAATTTCGACAACTACTTACTCGAATATAATGTCGCTGTTGGTACGTAATCAAATACCAATACGAAGATGTTAGTAGACTGATCGGTAAATCCAAAAGTTGTGTATATTTTCGCAATATATTTACAGATTCGAGTGCATACAATTTACAATCTGAAATCAATTTTAACCATGTACTTGAAATTAAGTTTCGTTTCCTGGAAAAAAAGTTTTATAGTAATAAACTACATGTAAATTATACATAATGCACTAAAGCAAATTTCTCTATTTTCAACATAAAATTTTCATTTGTCTCAAAACACAAAATCTATTTACTAATCAATCTTTATTATTTTAATTAATTAAGAACTAATATAATATAAAAAGAACAACTTATGCATGCAAAATTTGATTTGGCAACTTAAAATTTATATATGGACTGCTTACAAGAAGGAACTTTCTTTTCTATACATAATGAAGCGATTGCATAGAAAAGAGAAATGTGATTTTTATGTCTACTAACTCCGTGCTTATCAAAGGTAACCACAGCATTAATTTTGTGGCTTTCTATATGTTGTAGGACACTCGTAGCCACTATTTCTTCTGGCCATTGTACTTTTGGATTATCAGGTAAATCTGTACACCTAGAAATTGTATTAGATCAAAATCTTATTCCAATATAAATTCTTTTTATTTTGCAATAAGTTTCATAATATGACGAAAACTTAGAAAAACCCAATATTACGTCAAATTTAAATGTAAAATTTAAATAAAACTTGAAATGTAAAAAGAATATATAAATTTATAATTTTAACCAAAATAGAATAGAAAAAATTAAATAATGAATTGAAAAATTGAAGATGAAAATACTTTTGAAACATTTATATTACTTAAATATTCTAATAAATATTTTATTTAAAATTCATATACATACATTATGATAGTAACGTTTGCTTCAGGTATACCCAATTCTTTTGCACACCCCCAAAGTTCTTCCTTTCTTTGCTTATTTCCACCTTTAAAAATAATAAAAATATTATATTTAAAACATTATCAAATCTCATTTAGCAGAAATATAATTATTAATTAACCCATTGTTAAACACAGAAGGTAAATCTGACTAGAATATGTACGTGACATCGAATAAATCATTGGCCCAAAGAACATGACTTCATCATCTGGATGGGCTGTTACTACAAGTAACCTGGATGGTGGTCCAGGCAATTGCCAAGCTTGTTGATTCACTCGCTTCAAAATAATATAAAGGAAGACACATGTACAAATATAAGCGATTATGGATATTAAAAACTGATGTGATATTTCTGTCATATACCACGACCACCAATAAGCAATATCATTTATTACTATATTTACATACTCATTTATCAAGTTTAAATTAACTATGCCTGACATATCTTATGCCTGAAAATTCTTTACCTTAAAACAAAAACTTAATAACAATCATATTTTATAAAAAAAATTAAATATGATAAAATTCATTACCTTGTAATTGGTCAATTAAATCGAACACATATGTCAAGATATAAATTTGGTACCAGTTTTCAGGATGATTCCATAATCCAGTCATTCTTAGATTTCTGTATGAATGAAAAATTAATTTCAAATCTATCTGATGTTAACATTTTATAATGATCCATTTGTTCCTTTAATACAAACAGTTTTTTAAATATTCACTTTAAAATTTGTTACATAGATTTCTAATAAAGTACAATTAAAATTATTTTTTTTTTTTTATTTTCATCAAGACAAATATAATATTACACTTACGCTAGTATTTTATGAATTTACTATTTAACATTTTATCAAAATATGAATTTTTAATATATAAATTTTTACTATTAATAATATTATTTTTTACAATACCAGATTTTTAATTAATCACTATTTTTATTTGAATCGTATTAAACTATAATTATGGCAATATACAAATTATTATTAAATTTTATATTAAAATAGAAACTATTAATTTGTTTTATCGAATTTCTGAATTATATAGGTTAGATGTTGCAGCTGCGCAATAAAATAGGAGTGTCTAATGAAATTACAATTAAATAGAGAATAATACCTCTCCGATTACTATTTCGATACGTCTAATAACTATCTATGATCAGATGTCAAAAACTTTCAACATTTTTGTATAGATTTATACTCTATTTAAAAGTAATGTGTTTATCTTGTATTAAAACTTTATCCTAAATAAAAAATTTTACACTTGTGATTATACCAGCGCAGATTTATACACAAATATGGAAGAAAAGTTGAATAACAACTACTGTTCCATATTAAAATAAAAAATTTTCGTAGAATAAAATTTAAAAATAAGATATTTATATTTATTTTCTTTATAAATCTTTAGATTATATCATTATACGGTAATATATACAGGCATATACAATAATAATATTGTTCGCCCTCTACAGTCACAATACGCAATCAAATTATCTAGTATATTCATTTGTTTTTTATGAATAAATTAAAAATTTTTGAACAATGAACATTTAACATTTCTATGAAAAATGTATAAATATTTCATTGTTCTAAATAGATACCATGATCTATTATTCATTAAATATATATTGAATAATAGAACATAAAATAGACAAAATCATCTAAAGATTACTAAATTTTTAAATTGTTTAATAAATATTTACAATGTTTAATATTTTTTTTATATTGTGATACATCAGTTTTTGTAAATTCAATCAAATCTTGAAACTTATTGTTAGATTTCAAATAAAATATTATAATTCAAATACTTAATTAATGTGTGAAGTATTAATATTTTGTATAATAATAAACGGTCTCGATCAAACAAAATATTTGGATGTTTAGTTTTCTTTTCTAGAAAGTATTTAAGATTATCAGCGGCTATTTTAATTGTAATCAGAATACTAAAGTTGAATTTTGTTTACCAAAGACAACAAATGATAATTATAAAGCATAATTACGAACTTTTAATACAATTTAGAATGAAATCATATTACATGATAATAATTATTTAACAACCATATTACTATAAATCTTTTTTAACTTTGTAGGTTAAAACATCTCAAGCTCTACTTAACGAATCTTTACTTATTTCGAACAATGTGTTTATTTAGTTAATGTATATAGTATTTTGGTTTAAATTTATCAATTACTAAATTTAAACAAATTTAATATAATTTTTTAAAGGCATTTAAATGTTTTTGAATTATCAGGACTTATTACATCCAGAATTCTTAACTGAATGGACACTACGTGAAATTTTGAAAAGCGTAAGTAAGAGGTTAATTTGCGATTCAAAACAATTAATGTTGCTATCTTTGTATGTTGTGTTTATATTTTATATAGAATGTTATTTTATTTTTCTAGAAATGTATCGATACATCAAATATTTTTAATATGGAAAAAGCAGATTTGATAGAAATGTTTAAAAGAGTAGCATTGCCAATGCCACAAAGACAATGCAATGAGGGAAGGCCTTTAGGAAAGAAACTTAATGATCTAAGGATCTCCAGAAACATTGATATTGCTACAAGTGAAGAACATATTTTATACGATTAAGTATCTCAATTTTTTAAATACTTTTCTTTAACAAAAAAGATATTATTCAAATAAATTTTTATTCAAAATATGAATAGGATAATATTGTAAATAGTAATATTCTTATTACACTAATATTTAAATTAAAAAAATGAATATTAGTTTTATATATTATTTTATATATTGATAACGATTATTAATTTAAACGTTATTATATGATTTTTCTTAAATATAAAAGATATTTTGCTACACTATCAATTTAGGAATCTTATGAATTTATTTTTTGAAAGTTCTATTGTCATACAGTCATTTTAAATTTGTTGTAAGTTATTATAATTGTGGGATTATATTTATTAATATTACATTATATTTTTAAATGATTTTACTAATTTTAGCATCAAGTTATTTTACCGCTTGAAAACCAAACAATATTTGGTATTGCAAATATACAAATAGCTAAAATATTCATTTGAACATTCTAAAAAACAAATTATAAATTATTAAAAATCAGATTTTATCAATGAAAAAAGTATACTAATACTATGTCTTTTTCAAAATTCTAACATAGTACATTTCATATATTTAAATTTGTTATAAATATTATATTGATCTATTTTTTTCATTATTATAATATTCAACAATTTAATAATTGATAAAAAAAATATCATTCAATTATTTCGAAATAAAAATAGTTACAGAAGTAAAATAAAATTCTAAAGTTTGAAAGACTAATGTGTTTAAAATGTCATAAGCAGATTATTAAGGGCTTTTTATTTATTTACTTTTAATTAAATCATTGGAATCTAATATTTCAATTCCTCTAGATTATACAAATCGTGTTTTTAAAACATTGATTCAGTATAATATCGTTAATTCTGCAATATAAATTGTATCAATAATTTTAAATTTCAAAGTAAAAAAATAATTACAATTAAATAAAAATTTAATTATGTATTTTTCTAAACCAAATATAAAAGCTTGTTTAAATTATGAGATTGAAGTAGTAAATACTATATCTAAGAATATATTAAAATATGTTTATGATAATATTAAAAAATTAGTATCATATTTTATATATAGCCTGTGAAATTTATAAAATTGTTTCATTGTTTTATTACAAACTTATTACAGATTTCATTCGACTTTTATAAAATACCTGATTTTATATTAAACAGAAAGATTAAAAATGATTTGACAAATTTTAGGCAATTTTAAATATTATAGTACTTCAATTTTTTATTATTTTAGATTATCTATAGTATTTATATAATCTATTTATATAATATCTATAGTTTTTAAAACTCTCTCCTTAATAGAAATATTAAACTATGAAATAAAAAGTGTCTTCCATTGATTCGTTGATTTTAAGGCTTTCAATAAGTTAATTAATATAGAAGAAATACAATTTTTCATTTAAAAATGTGTTATTTTATTATTACAATTTTAATTGTTCTATTTTTCTTTATTATTAACTTATTAATATATATGTTTTAAAATCCTATGTGTGTTATGTTTAAACAATATTTTTATGAAATTCAGCTCAAATGCACATTGTATTTTCATTGATTTTACTATTTACTTTTAATAAATTCAGGCAGCTTCAATTAAAATTTAACATATTAAATGAATATCTATAAGACAATTAATATTGAATCTTATAAAGATATGAATATTATTATATGTAATTTTGTTCATTCATCTTTTGATTAATATATAATAATTTGTGTAAATTAATTATATACATAAAACTGCCTGAATAAATATGAAATTTTATTCAAAATGGTGTAGTTTTTCTTAATAACTATACTAAATTATAAATTAAATATTTTCAACTGCAAATAAAATTATTTATAAAATTTAATAAAATCTTGTAGTACATTTAATATTAAAATTTCAATATTTATACAAATTTACATTCTCTTTAAAAATTCATTTGATTTTCTTATAAAAAATTTCATAGTATTATATTAATTGAATTTTTACATATAATCTGTACGTTTTTGTATATTCAATTTGTAAAATCGAACTGTTTGTAAAGAAAATTATCTACTTGTTAAAACTAATCAATATACTATTGTTCATATAAAGTTTAAATTTGATTTCATTAAAGTATATGTTGTTAAAATTTCAATTCTATCATAAAATCATAAATAATATTTTTATAACACACTATTAATAGTAAGCAAATATCTCATAATCTATATATGGTAATAAAATTATGAACAGTTTTATTCATTTGCGTTTATTTTTACTGATGAAAATTGAAGGAAGATATTAAATATTTATTGATATTAGTTGATTGAATTTTGGATTTCAAATTAATCTCAAATTCAAATAACTCGTACTTTTCGTATTAGTATATTGATATTATATTTTTTTTAATTTACCCAAATATAAATTTCACTATATTTATAATGGAATTAATTAAAAAGATAACTTTGAATAAAACAATACTATTGAATATTTATTTTTGTAAATTTATTTGTTGTATTGTCATTCATTAATATAAACATGTTTATTATTTAAAAAGTAAGAATATTTGTATTAATTCAACTTGCATAATATCATAAAACGTATCCATAAAAGTTGTATAATTGGTAAGAAAAAGTAAAATTACTTAGGATTAAATACTCCCTACTAATAACTTCATAATTAATATTCCATAAAAAAATAATACGTTTTGCAATATCCGACTTCATTTAATCATAATTTTATTATTTAATTATTTATTAATTGATGCATTTAATATTTAAATAATAAAAAGCAATTATTCTAATTTAAAGTTCGAACCGTTTAATCATAGTGGGAATTTGAGGTATATTTGTGTTAAAAATAGTTTGTTTCGCTAAATGCATGTGTTGTATTTAAACTTATCTCAGTATTCTTTCTATATGTCCTTTTTTGCTATATGCAAGAAACATGGTTGAAAAAACTACTAACAAAATATGGCTGTTAATTACACTTTTTTCTTATCGTAAAGTGTAATAACTGTGTATTCGAGAATTTCTGGAATGTTATCATTTCTGGGAAAACCTCCAACGGTCGTTGGACATCTGGAAAAAGTCGTTACACCCGAAAAAAACAAGTGCACAATAACATTCATTGTTCTAGCACCACAATCGCCTCCATTATTAGCCGCTAATAAAGCTACCACGTGGATATTTAAGGCAAGCGCACCACGAGATAGGCAATATTTAGCCAAGAGCTAGTTACTCAGGAGCTACTCACGCAATTACTGTCTCTCTCTCTCTCTCTCTCTCTCTCTCTCTCTCTCTCTTTCTCTCTCAGCATAAAACTTCACGCATAGTGCCAGAGCGCACGAAGCGGTTGCAAGTAAACTCTCAGCATAAAATCTGATGCATACTGCCAGAGCGTACGAAGCGGTTGCAGGTAGAGATCAGCAAGCGTTCGCTTCCACAAGTCAGTGCAAGCAAACATCACTTAACGCCACTTCAAAGAAGAGACCAGCAATCAGGTGATCACCACGTGGCACTACACTAAGAAGTATCCACAGATTTACGACCGTCCACTTCTCTGTGTAGTAATCCACCATCAAGCGCACCGCATGAAGAGGATCCGGAGATTTACCACCTCCTACCTCTACAAGTAGTGCATGCTGACACCACGTGGCAACAACCAAGGAACGGCAAGATCTCAGCGAATCTCATAGACAGCGTAGAATCGTATAGTGTAGTTGTGAATAAAATGCAATAAACAAGCACGAAAAGCTGATGTGTTAAATACTGAATTGAAGCGCTACCCCTTCCACTTATCCCCACTTGGAAATTGGCTAATTCTAAACGGTGTAAATATAAAGATAAGAGATAAAGTTTATTCAGAATATAATAATTTATAAATAGTAAATAGCTTCCATAAGAGACAGTCCTTAAGTAACTTCATAATACTGAAGTTTATAATTCTTTTAAATAAAAAAAATTTTTCTGAATAGCTTATATAGAGTTATCGCTTCCAATAGTGAAGGTACATAACCGAATTTTGTGTAAATAAAAAATTGATACAGAGTAGGAAGTTTAATACTTTATAATTTATTATAAAAACCGTTTTTAGGTGAAACAAGAATCCGTTGCAACACATTTTTTAAAAGGTTAACAAACATTGGGTTAATAGAAAATAAAAATTTTATCTAATATAGTATATTATTTAATTTAATCATTATATAATAGGAATAATTGATATGAAGTTTTTTCTATTAAAAGCCTGATTTCCAAATTTATTACACTTATAATATATAAAATAAAATAAAATTTTTATAATGTCATGAATATTAGTTTATACAATACAACATTCTTTTTTTTAATTAATTTACTAATTTATTACTAATAATGAATTATTATAAAAGAAATTCAATAAATCAATAATTCATATTAAACTTAAGTAAATTTTAGTTCCTGATTAAATTTTAAGAATTTTAAGTAATAATATTCATTCTGTTACAATTATTGAACATTAATCCTATAGATATAAATATTTTAATATTCCATAATTTTAATTCCGGGATCTAAGCTATGAAGTTCCGAATTACAATATAAGACATAGAAAAAAAGTCATTTTCTTCTATACTTCTATACATTTATATTCATAATAATACATATATCTTCAACTATTCATATATTTTTAAAAGTATTTTAATCCTATTGTTTTATTTTAATTCTCAATATTTAATCTACAGAACTGCATTGTATAATAATAAACTTACTGACAAAAGGTGGAGCCGTAAAAAACCGATGCAATGTCTCGAAGATTCAACGCCAAAAAAAATGCATTTTTCCAACTGCCGATTTGAAACAACTGGCTCTCTAGAAAATGATGCTAAACGAAAAATAAATAAACAAGAAGTTAGTATTTTTTTCTTTTAATCAATTATATTTCCATATTTATTTTTTAAATAAATACATTAAGAATGACATCGATTTCAGGTTACAGCACAGACAGAAATCAGCAAACGCCAGAAAATTTCATGGCCGTAATGAGTTCTTATTTTATACTTTAACATAATTCTATTAAACTCAAGGACGAATTTTTATACCACTTTGATATTTAACAAATTAAGCAACAAATTTTTTACAAACACTTTGTGCAACTATCAAAGAATTGTGATTGACATATTTTCGAAATAGTGTAAATATTGTTACATATAATTATTTAAGTTATTTTTTAATTTCAAAGCTAGTAAATGCGCTAGTATAGTATAATAAAAAATATAAAGTTTTTTTTAATATAAAAATACGTTTTTTTTTATTAAAAAATTTTATTTAAAAAATTATACAATTATCTCAAGAAAAACAATGACAAATAAAAATGTATTTCGAATTATATGAGAAAATGACATGTATTAAAAATTTTTTATAGCGTTAATTACGATTTCTACGACTTATTATTTTTTTTTATTTATATTTTTTTTCCTTCAAGATTGAATTCTGTATATAGTTGACAATCTATGTCAAATATAAAATGAAATTTAAAGTTTGTTTTTTGCTGCAATTTTGAAATTTAACTGAATGAACAAGTGCATTTTTACCTATAATAAATTGTTACTTTAAAGCATTTTCACAATTCACTTTTCTACGTTTATATATTACAGTAGTCTAATGTTGTTTAATTACAAGAATGAAAAGTTGTAATTAATTATTATGTGCTATAAAATAAATACAAATAGTTAAATTATTACCCATATGATGAATTCTTATTTTAACAAATTAAAACGTCATTTATAAAATATTTATTCATCCTTTTTCAATAATTCATTTGTATATAATAAATTTAATAAAAATACTGATTGTTTAATGTATTAATTAAAAAACAATAATAAACAAATAATAATGTGAATATTAGTTACATTACTGAAAATTTATAGTTTAGTGAATTATACAAAAATAAGATGTTTTTAAATATATATCATTTAAAGGATAATTCTGTTAAAAATAGTAATATAAAATTTATAATTACAAATAATATTTGATTTTTATTATTTTCTATATTACTGTATAAAAATATCATTAAAATATTCATAAAAATAAATTATTTATAATTACTTATATATATATAATATTAATACTGTTAATAAAAACATATTAGATTTATAATTAAAAAGTGTAAAACAACAAAATTCGGTGAGATTTTGTATAATCATAAAAATGATAAAATACTTCTATTGATAGAAAGAGATAATGCAACGTATTTATAAGGTATAACTTTATTGCTGATGAGTAAAGTTTTTACATAAAGTATTTGAAAAATATCATGACATAGAAAGTTAAATAGTCTCTTGTTTTACATGTTAAAGTGATGTTAGTAAATGTATATCTTTATACACAGATTTGAGATGCAACGTTAATTAATATACGGAATTCTTTGTAATCAACTAAAATTTCTATTGGATTTGAATATTTTAATTTGTTTGAATAGAGATTTTTATATAACAAGATATTTATCTTACTGAATATTATCTTTTCTTTATAATTAGTTTTAATGAAGTTTACAACTTTATTTAACAATAGACTGCCTCGTAAGGCAAAAAACATACAAAAATTATTGCGAATAAAAGATTTTCAGGAATTTTTATCACTTTATGTACTTATAAAAATAAAAAACTTTTGTTTCAAACAGAAATTATTTATATCAAATAATAATTATAAAAAAATTGAGTGCTTACAATTTTGCATACTTGGATTGAAATATAAATGAAATAGATATATATATAAATAAATTTCTTTTTTTGATTACCATAAAAAAATATAATATTATGAAGTGCACTAGTTAAAAAATATTTTTAATTATGTTAAAAAAAGGCACTAGTTTTAGAAAACCCATATTTTTCTCTTTTCTACTCGTTCTACTCATGCCAAGTTACCGCTAAAATAATTTTAAACGAACAGCTTATAGAGGTAAAACTTTTCATCGACAACTGCTGATTATACACGTAACCTGCCAATAAATAATCTAAATTTTATTAATTTCTGTTATATTTATTATATATACATATAACCCTTACATACTCATTTAAATTTGTTTATATGCAGTGATCATGTAAATGACTGAAAAACAATTAATTGAAAATGCGTGAAAACTTAATAAACCAAGATAAACAGTAATTGATAAATAATATGACATAGAAAAAGAAAATTTTTCTGTTAAATTTTCCTGTTATATCAAATATAGGATAATTTTCAAATCTAATAACAACATATTTGTACACATCGTCTGACGTTTTATATTTAGAAATTTTCTATTATGTGTTGAATTTTTTCTGATTTTGTTTCATAAACTTAATAGAGTTTCAGTTTCAAACTGCTTAAAGTAGTATTTAAATTAAAGTGTGCATCATCAATCCACGTAAAAAAATGTATTTGAATAACTGCTCAAGCGAGATTTATTATATCAAACATAATTTTCTTAAGACAGAAATATATGACTCCAAAACTTATTATGATTTTCAATTACGGTTGCACATATATGTTCATATAAATAAATAAAATTCAACGTAAATAAAAAATATCTTCCTCAAATTGTTTAAAGACATTCAACACTGCTTCGACAATAAACAATTTCTGCAAGTGTATTTGCAAGATTAATATTTTCATCTCTTAATAATTACATGTTTAATTGGTTTCAGAGGGAAAAATACACGTGCAATCGTCATATAAAGACGAGTCCACATAACAATCATATACAATCAATTGAGAGAAAGTTACTAAGTTCACCTTCTCTTATTCTATATCTTACTTTTTCTCGAAATATCTTTCACTTTATATTATTCATATTCTTAACACATGTTTAGATTTAAATTTGTGCCTGCTTTGGTGGCATAGAATAATATTTTTATTAATCATATGAACACCGTACAAATAATTCGAATATTTATTTTGAATTATTTATTTTGAAATACTGACAAAATTTGTTAATGGGTAAAAACTCAATGGGTTGTGTTAAAAACTAAATTTGATTACTTATAAAAAAACATACTATTATAATTGGTATGAAATTAATATTTATAAAAGAATCCTTCTATATTAATTCTAATATTTCTTCCATATAAAAATATATTGTTCTTATATTGTTAAAATTTTTATAAAAATAATCAATTCTTATTAGCTATATGAAAAAGACTACTTTAATATAATTATAATAAAAAGTAATTAAAAAAAAGCTTTTTATAATTAGACAGATATAACTTACCTTAATTATTACTAATTTATAATTTTAATTATAAACACATTTAAAATTAATATAAATGATTTCTCTACATTTTTTCTAATGTTTTTTTTCAAATCCAAGGAACTTTGGCTCATTTTTTTTTTTATTATATTTGCTATTATAAACAATGAAATATTTATTAATGAACCACTATATAGTCTTATGTAAGGAGCAGCATCATACTGGGATCATATAATATAAAAAGCTATAGATAATTAATCAAGATATTTACGTAACGTTAACTTTATTTGTATTATTTTATCTACCACATTAAATAATGTAGTAAAAGTAATTTCGATTATATCCATTGATACTAACTTGATATTATACTCAATGATTTGTATAGAACCGTTTGTATAATTTGATGTTTCTACGCATAATTACAAATAAAATTTACCTTATTTAAATATGGGAATTTTTACGTAGTTTTCATGTTTTCTTTTATACCGTTTTTCTCGGCAGTTGAATTTAATAATGTAATTAAATAATGAAATGTGAAAACAAAAGAAAACAAAAAAATTAAAAAATTAAAAAATCATTTCCAATTACAATCGCGAAGAAAAATATTCCTCACATACACATACATTATTCATTGTCATTCGACTTATCATTTAATTAGTTTTACTATTATATATTTTCATTTTTTGTACGTAAGGCTATGAATTTCCAAATTATACATTAAAAATAAGTCTTTTTCACAATAAATTCTACTCAGTCGTTGAATCGCACAGAAAACCGGAAAAAATGGAATAAAAGTCCTGCTAGTAAAACAAAAATTGATTGAATAAGAGTCAAATCATCGAATTATCCGAACGGTGTTGATAGTTGGGCATTCACTAACGACTCTTTGAATACATTTTTCCACCGTATATTTGCTTTCTTTTCGCTTTACGTTGGTTTACTCTATTTTAACGTGTTTGCTCGCCATCGGCTCGCTAAGGACATCACCGAGATTCCTTATTGAGCTCGCAAAGAATTACGGGAGTATACATTATCTGATTTGTTAATTTCAAACAGGTGTTTCGTGATCAGTTTCTTCAATCCTTCCCAAGCGCCAAGCATTTGGATCGCCCGAAGCTGCAATTATATCAACAGTTTATATTAATTAGCATGCCAAGAATCGATACTTCGCAACGAATGTAATTGATTTAATGATGATAGGAATGATGCAATGACCGATTTGAATTTTGGGTGACTTATGACTCGCACAAAAGAGCAAAATAATATGAAATATAGTAATATGATTTTTTTAAAGCAAATACAAAATTCGAATTATTCTTTAAATTAGCAGAAAACGTATCATTTTCAATAATTAATTTTAATAATTTCTTATAATACCGACATTATTTTATAGGAATGATTTTTCTGTATTGATCGTAGCACTAGAAAGACTAAATTATTAAAAGCATAACGAAGACAACAATGCATTCAAATAAAATCTACTTGTGCTTAATATAATTGTTTTATCGTGATTAATTAAATGTAAATTCTTTGGTTAATAATATTATCATAAAATTTAAAGGGAAAATTTTAAAATCTTATACAATTTCATATACTCGATAGTATTATATTATTTTTATATAGCATTATATAAAAAAGTTCGTTTGGTATTAATTTAATATTTTACATTTGCCTATATTAAAGACTAAATAGTTCATTAATATAAGAACGTTACTATACAAACAATAACATATTTATCGAATTATTTTTAAATTTTATAATAATATGAACTAATTGTTTTGATTATTTTAATATTAATAGAATTAAGAAACATATAAAAATAATTTTTTTATATAAGCAATAAAAATGTTGCATTACTTATTAATAGGCTTAGACCGGAGGACAAAAACTATGAGATTGATACAAAAAATAAATTAACATGCAGTGAAATGGTGAAATGAATCAAATTCAACTATAGGTAAATAAATTATTAAATAAAAGTTTTAATTCCGTGTAACTTTGTATATATATATATAAATATATATATATAAATATATATATATATATATATACATACATACATACATATTATATTTCTATTGTTCTATCTATACACTTCAACCAACTTTTCATTATAAATTTAAAATAAAAATATTAGAATAATACAGGTGTACATACACGCGGGTATTTATACATACATACATTACGAAATGTATTTATCATTTTCATTACGAAATTTATTATTATTATTTTTTAAATATGTATTTTTATATAATTACGAACATTTATTTATAATCGATTTATAAACGTTTATCTATAATTTACAAATATAATTTCATAATTGTATAAATTCAATTTGTATTTACAATTTACCAGTTTTTAGTTCACTAAAAATGATTTAAAACTTATAAATTGATAAAATGCCCAAGTTAATGAGATGCTGATAATGAAGAATATCGTCCATTTATACATTAAACTTACCACAGTAATAATATTTAATCCTAGGCAAACCTAAGTATAAAAAAGAAATTCAAGTCAGTAAAATTATATTTTTCTGTCTAAAATTTATTAATATTTGTAATTTTTTGTAACTAAGCTGTAAGATAAAAATTAAATAAAAAACAATTTATTTGTTATACATTTATTTATTACATATAAATATTTATAATAATTTAGCATTCATATATTTCATTAATTATAATTTATTACAAAAAATAAAAATACTGATAAAAAATATTTCTTCACGATTGATAATTTTAAGTTATTTCGAGTGTTTGTGTATTATGTCGAGTGTTCGTATTCAACCTTACAAATAGATTTCAATACTAAAATATCATAGATATCATTACTGACTGGGAAATGTTGAGCATTACAATTCTAGTAATTAACATTGAAATAACGTCAACGTAGAATAATTTTTCGTTTTTTCGTTTAAATTACTCGCTTTAAAAATATCTATATAAAATTATTATAATAAAAATACGACTGCATTTTACATCCGTTATTTATCAAAATAATAAAATATCAAATTATGACTTCCTCGAGTAGTAAATAAGTTATTAATTAATGAATTTAACAATTCATAATACTGACTAGATATAATTATGTATATGTCAATTGTTTCTTATTTTGATTTAGAATAATTTAATTTCGTACAATAAAATTTAATGATAATAAGCTCTAGAAAATTTATTAATTGTAAATAATAAAAAAATTTGTATGATTCTTTATATTCAATTTGGAAAACACATACTTGCTTTATACAAGATTCCAAATAGGTATTATCCCTTTATTCAAAAATAATAATGGTAAGAAAACGATAAAATAATAAATAAAACCTTTGTCGATATATACGTATAACAACACTTCACAAAGTCTTTTCGCATAACGATATAAAGAGATACTAAATATCACAATGGTACTCTTTGACATTTTTAACAAAGAACATCAATATATAAATTGTAAGTGGAATGATTAAAAAGAAATCTTTGTATTAAAACACAACTTACATTCAAAAATTGGGGAATGAGAGGGGGCGGGGTGTAACAAGCAATTATCTTAGCTATATCAGGACGTAAATATGTAAAACTTACTTTCAAAATAAAATTGAGGTCGCTGCTGCCTCGATAACTAGATATAAATAATCAGTGACAAGAACTTATGGAAATTCACACGTTAAAGAGAGAAGCGAGCGGATAATTTTAAATTACATTCACGTAGGCTCCTTACCTGAGAGGTTGACAAATGAGTATGAGATCACACGTAATCTTATGATGATCAACATATAACCACAGGTACAGCCCTTTTTGGAGATTAGTTGGGAATCTGCTATTGGAAATATTAATTGCCAAGAAATAAAATTATCCGATTATAAAGATGTTAATATCTTATTATTAAGGAATAGTAAGTATTGCACATTCGTTATGACATAGCGAGGATAATAACAATTGACCGAAGAAGGTCTGCATCGTTACACATTGCGCTATACTTAACATAATTAGCATCTATTGCATAATCTTCAGTTATTTGTTCTTGGATGATAAAAAACTACAGACAATACACTTAATATATTTTCGCACATAGTATTACAATATCTACGAAGTAATAAAAATACATTCATCAAATTTGAACGTTTCTCATCGGTAAATAAACTTGCGAGATTATCAAGTTTTTATGTGAATTTAAAATGCCACTGTTTATTATATTAATATTTTCAAATAAAATCAATCCGCTTTGTTACGATATTATAAAAAAGCGATTGAACTAATAAAAGTTAAGGTATTCTAAAATCTATACGTGCTCTATTAATTTCTATATAACTAACACTACTTAAATATTTGGCCGTAGCAATACTATTTACGCGCGTCCTTTAAAAAAATCCTCGATTTAAGTTCTCGTTCGCCGAAGAAAAACACTCAATAATACTCGGTAATTCTGATACTTTTGGGCGAATTCTTGCGGCTAAAATGAAAATACGATGTAAAAACTCACCTTCTTACGTATACAGGATAAGAAGTAACTCTTTCCACTTTAGATTATGAGAATGGCTCTGGGATTATTGGTCTTTCTTTTTTGTCCGTGCATTTATAAATATTCTTTCGCTCTTTTTTATTTATATTTTGCAAAATTCTGTTTTTTTTTTTTGGTAATGTATCGGTTATCGGAGCGAACGCACGTTGTTGTGCAGGGGCGGATACGAGGGGAGTAGATAGGGCGCACGACTAGTAGGCGATTGTAGGTCGGGATGACGATGTAAGGCGTTGCTGAGGACGTCGGAACTCGAGTACAGCAGTGGCACATGCTCCTCTGATTCGGATCGGGCGCCGGCAGACACGGGGAAGGTAGAGCAAGACAAGATACGAAAACAAAGGAAAGAACAGGTGCAAAAATTATATTTCATCGATGAGCACTTCATTAAACACGAGATAAGATATCCCCCCTCTCTCTCTCTCTCTCTATCTCTCTCTCTCTCTCTTTCTCTCTCTCTCTCTCTCTCTCTCTCTCTCTGTCTCTGTAGTGTACGCGCACACGTACGTGTATAAATAAATATGTATAATGTGAAACACGTGCAAATCCTTTATTTACTTTGGTTTCTCTTTCATGTTTGCTTTGAAGATTGTGCAAGACAGTGAGTAATAATGCTTTCTAGACTAAGTGATCTTTCTCTGCGTTTAAGACTGAAAGTGCCATTTTCGATGAATTCATTAAATATTCATTATTTACATTATATATTTTATTTCATGTCCAGTATGGTGTAGTACTTTTGTTTAAATACTCTTAATGAAAATTTGCAAAATTGTATTTTTTTTTAAATATTAAATTATCGATGTTAAATTATTTAGAAACAAACAAACAAACAAACAAACAAAGCAAAAAGCGTATTACTTAAAGTAGTAAATCTATGATTAAATCAATAAATAAAAATAAGATTGTCATTAGTTTATCAGTATTTTTTGACTGGCTGCTGCATGATTTTATGACATGCTTCAGATTTTTATTCAACAAAATTTTGTTAAAATAATATCTTAAAATAACTGTTGAACTTTCAAACTGTTAAAAGTCTTAAAAATTGTAAAATATTTATTAAATAAGAGACAGTAATATTAGAAAGTAATATTTGTTAAGTAATAAACAGCAATTATTATTTAAATATATTATTAAAATTTAACTTTTCACTGGACACAATTGATTAAAGGTTATAAAAAAATCACTTCATCCAGGTAAATACGCAACATTTTTACGAAACGATACATAAATTTTATACAGTAAGATAAAAAAATTCATACACTATTTAATTGGATTCAAGAATAAGCAAGGAAGTGTCAATTACGAATAACTTTTTTTTTAGGTGTGTAGATATTATATACATTACGCGACGTATTAATGACATATATATAGCCATACACATGTATAAATAACTCGACCTACGTATATATAACCACATGCGACGTAATGCATGCCAAATTAGACAAAGTTATGCCAGCTCTAATTACACTTACCTTGCATCTGGCGGCTTATCAGGGCGGTGATGCCTTGATTCTCGCTCGTCTTCTTTACAACAAACATCTTCGCGTCCAATTCGCTATCCTGATTAACTATATCGTTAAGGCCGATTACTTGGCCATTCTGATGTTGATGACTGCTGGCCGCCATAGTTTCGCTAACCTATGAGTTAATAAATATTATACTATTAACACTTATTGTAACTATGATATCCAACGAAAATTCGCACGGACGCACATTAAAAAAGCCACTCCACTTTGGTTCTTCATGCATGGTTAATAATAATTTCATAATTCCACTCTTTCGTGCTTTGATCTTACGATATATATATTTTTTCTTTATACAATCATAAATATCGTGCAGTAAGTATTGTTCCAACTTTTTTTTTCTATTTGATTTTTTTTTATCACGTGTAAATATTTTAACACTAAAAATTAATGCTTAGTTGTATTTTATATTGAACAATGAATGAATAATATTATTAGTAATTGCAAATAATTGTGGAGACCATCAAAATCATATTTCAATTAATTTTTAAATGGTACACTGAATTACTTTACAAATAAATTTATAAATAAATATATTTTGATAATTTATAAATTAAAAATCATATTGTATTATTATAAAGTAATAAAGTTATAAATATTAAAGAATTATATGCATTTTAGATATGTATATTGCTATCATAGAGTTTATATCTATTTTTATTTACATTTGACAATTTCTGTTATCAACTCGAAATCTAATGTATTGTAATGTTAGTATGATTCAAAACCTTAATTCTATCGTGCTTGTTATAAAATTGAATTTATATAAATTAATCGTTCCATATAATTTGCAACTCTAGTGTTGAATATAAAATGTCATGAAAAATGAATTTTACAAAAATAATTATCATCAATGTGATTAGCTGATTCTGTAAAATAAAATTACTTAATTTAATATTTTATTTGTCGATATTAGCTTAATTTTAATAAAAACTACTAGATTTGTTTACAAAAATAATTTAGAATTAAAAGAAGGTTCTTACAGTTTATGCAAAAAAAAAAATCATTACGACACAATTTATACAAAACTAGTTATTCATATTTATTGCGTCTATTTCAGTTTAGTATTTCAATACTATAATCTGTCCTTGTATCAATCTTTCGTTATCAATGATAAACTGACATTTAAAGTATGAATAATTAACAAATGTAGTATTTAAATAAATATCAAAAGGAAAACGAATTTATATTTAATTTATCTTATATAATATACGGGCAGTAAAAAATAAATAATGAGAAAAATCAATTGCTTTTTGCAAATTTGTTTGAAACAAAGCTTTTCTGATTCCTTTAATTTTTGTCAATGTTTCAATGAAATATTTCAATTATAATATTAAAAAATTCGATTGTATATGAAAAAGAGACACTTACTTATTTACAAATAGTAAACATTCCAATAAATAATCATTAAATATATATGTAACGTATTTCACGCCACTGTTGATCATTCCAGACAGTATCTTACGTGAATGGTGATAGAGAAAAAATAAACAGGCGATATAGTTTTCAGCTCAGCGACTCATGTCGTACTTTCTCATCAAACACAAAAAGTAAGCATCGAATCAAATTTAAGAGATATACAATCGATTTTCTTCGAATGAAAAATTAATATTGAAAAATTTTATAAGTCGATGTACCTGCATGAGTTTTTTTACAACATCTCGGCCGAGAATATGATCGAAAATCGCTTGAAGAAATTGATCCGTTATTATACTCAATTTTAATTTGTCACGATGCCATAATAATACTCGTGATTCTTCCATGGCGGTTATCGAAACCTAAATATAAACGTAAATATGTTAAGAGATAAACTTTTCAAACATTTACTAACATTTTTTAATCAAATTGAATCATGCCTGGAAAAATTCATCAGTAGATACACCGAACCATTCAGGCGAATCCAAGAATTGATGTGGAAAAACTATATGAAGTGCTTTTCCATTTTGTGATACTACCAATCTAACAATAATAATAATAATAATAATAAATGATTTATTAGTTTAAAAGCTATTCTTACTACTAAAAATTAAATAGATTGATGTATAAGTATTAATTCTAGATTCTAGATTAAAAGAGTCATAAAAAATATTAAATATTACACATTGCCATGTTATCTATTTTAAATTAATGATGTTTAACAATGCACTCACTTTCCTGAAAGTACCAAAGAAAGCGAGTCAACTTTGGTAACTTTTTCTTGAGCATAAAGTTCTTGATATTTCAGCTGCTTAATAATCTTCATACAATTTAATACTTTTTTAAACTGCGATCTAGATACTCGTAGCGGTTGAAAAACTGCAATGTACACCTGTAAAATAATAATGTTATTCGTTATTCTTATCTTAACGAAAAATAGTAAAATAATTAATTGAAATTATGTGAAATTATATGAAAGAACGGTATAAATTCATAAAATATAAATAATTGACATGAAAAAGTTGTCTATTAAATTATAAATGTTTCAAGATTGTTGAAAACCTTAAGACATGAAATATAAAATACATCGAATAATTTCTCATAAAAATATGAATAAATTTTATCTTATTTTAAGTAATAACAATAAATCTTTAACGACAGTGCAATATTAAAGAGCATCCTTAAATTGGCTTTAAATGAATAATAATGCATTTTCCCCTTATTTAAGAACGACGAAAAAAATTAATGTAAACAATGTCCTGAATTTTCCATAAATTCTACAGTATCAGGTTTCATAAAATAAAATAAATGTTTATTAAGGATTTGTAATATTATATAGCCGGTGCAGCTTATAAATATCGTAAAAAATTTTACTTATCGGATAGACCAAATGCCAAATCGTTGAACCAACCTCTTCGATTTCCTTGGAGAACTTGACGGGTCTGAGCCTGTAGAGCAGCGTGCAAACATGAACGAAGTTGATGGTGACGAAGAGTCCGTTCCAGAGCGCCGCGTCGACCCAGCAGACAACAGTCCAAGCCCAGAGCGTGAGGAAGGCACAGCCGACGAGGAGCGTGCACCTGAGGTACAAGACGCCGTGGAGGCCGCTCGAAGCCAGATGCGAGAGAAGGAAGAAGGCGTTGGCCAATTGGAAGTAGATGTGGTTAACATGTATACCTTGATAAGGCTGGCAAGTAAGAACTCCGTTGAGAAAACTTGGAGGCACTATTGGCAAGTTAGGTCCGGACGGGTTAATCACCGGCAATCTCGAATCTAGGAGTAACAGCACAAAAGACTCGCTTTACTCTTGTTCACAGAAAGTATTTTCAATTATCAATATCATATATATATATATATATATATATATATATATATATATATATATATATTATATAATTTTATGCCACAGTAATCAATCGATCGACTTCCATAATATAGCAGAGGGCTATTTTTATTTTATCGCGAGACTTACACTTACGGCATCTAAATTTTATAGTTCGTTTTATATTTCGACTGTATCATATCGTTTATAAAGCAACTCAATAAAAATCTCAAAATCTTAAATTTTTGTATATATTGACATTTATTAATCAAATACGAAGAGCGTTTTTATGACTAGGGTATCAAACGAACGAAAACCTATTGATTTACATAAGTTATAATTTAGTCGCTCAACATGGTCTAAAAATCATGTCTATATATTCACAAAATTTTTATCGAGAAAGCGCATTAATTTTCGAGACTCACCCACTTTGTTACTAGCACGAGTCAGGTTTTTACATTCGACGGTGATCGAATTCTGTGTCGGTAACATGATTTCCGATGGCAAGACGCCTTGAACCGGCGAGCCCCTCGTCGTTCTAACATCAGCATCGGCAACTTCGCGACACCAACATAAAAGGGAGATTAACAAAAGGGAAGTTGCCCAGCTGCCCACTCGGACTCTTATATGGTTGCAACAGATCCACATCCCCGCATCACCACCAACCACGGTTTAGCTGTTTGTTCAATGCAGTGCACCGAGTTTATCCTAAAGTTAGCACGCTACGACTTGCGGAGGCTTATTTTCCACACCTTCTTAAGCTTGCACGAAAATTGTGTATCACTTCATTTGGTGAAGTTTATGATTTTAACTTCACTGCTGAAAGATAGTTGCTTCAATTGCTTATTTCGTACAATGGTGCCATTAGTTTTATGCTACTGTTAGCTATTGTTAAGACTATAATTTCTGTATAAAATTGACAGGCACTGTGATGGTTCAGTAGAAATGAAAAGAAAGGCAAAAAAAGGCAAAAGCGATGGATAAAGTATTTAAATAATTATTTTCGTTAATGTGAAAGTAATAACGAAATGTATAAATTTATGATATAGAGATTCTGACAGAGTACACTAGAATATTTTGGAGCTTGACAATTTGTTTTAAAAATCTTGATTAGGATCTCACAATGTTCATTATAGTTTTCAACTAATGCTTATTTTCAAAGCTACGATAACCTGAGAATCGTTTAGAAATTTTTTAATCCTTTAATCAAATTTTTTAATTTTTAATCAAATATAAAGTGATTCTTATCAAATCCATAAATTAAAATTCCTTTTAAAAATTTAATTTTTAAGATAAATGAATTGCTTTTAGATAATATTGAAAATCATTGCAATTGGTTGAATAATTTGTAATACAAGCAAAGAGAACTAAACTCAACAAAAACTACAATCGACTGTTTTGCAAATTACTCGACAACACTTAAAATATGAAGTATATATTATTTTCTCTGAAATGATTTACCGAATACTTTAGATAAATTTGTATTTTATGCACAATGCATAAGACATATATTCTCAATTATTTATTTCAAATGTTTTTTTAAAGTAAGAATATATCGATAAGAATATCTTTAAAAATTATACTATTCTTAAAGATTTCTGAAAAGCATTTTCACAATTATTTATTGGAATATATTTTACTTATTGTCCTCTTAGGTAATTCTACATTAAATCCAAAGAAGTGTCGTAAAACATATTATAATGATAAAAAGTGACAATAAAATTTCATTAAAAAAATATTAAATTTAATTATCTTTCAAATTAATTTAATATTTAATCACTAAATTCTTTTATAATTTTTGACAAATAGAGATACTAGTTTTAAATAATATGAAAGATTTAATATAAATAAATTAAAAATACTTTTTAAAACACAGTTCTGCAAACCACAATTTCACAAATGTTAATTTAGGGCACATTCAAATGGTTACACAATTTAATGCAATCACTTAAAAATCACAGTCCCTCTATATGGTTAAAGATGTTCGTTCCTTGTGCAGCAGTTGCTTTTGCATTTCTATGATTTAATTTGTCAATTGCATGCTTCTCTGCAAACCAATGGATTGAAGAACAGTTCTTTCTCCCTCACTTAATCCAGGCCTGAGAAAGAATTAACTGAATGTAGCATTTGTCTAGTGTAGTATAATATATGTAAGTGGGAGGATATCTCTAACTTTCAAACACCCACAAGAAGAGTCAATTTATATTAAAAGAGAAAGTAAGCTATGTAGAGCAAAATTATTATACTTTAGTAAAATCATGAATAAATATTAATATTTAAAAAGTTTTTAATATAAAAAAAAAAAAAAGAAGAATTTGTGAAATTGTGGTTTGCAGATCTGTGTTTTAAAAAGTATTTTTAATTTATTTATATTAAATCTTTCATATTATTTAAAACTGGTATCTCTATTTGTCAAAAATTATAAATGATTTTAGTGATTAAAATATAAAATTAATATGAAAGATAATTAAATTTAATATTTTGTTAATGAAATTTTATTGTCACTTTTTATCATTATAATATGTTTTACGACACTTGTTTGGATTAAATTAGTTTAAATTTAATGGTATAAATTACATTATTATTGTTAGAAAATTGTTCTTAGGAAATCTAAAATATTTATTGTATTATTATGAAATTTTTTCCAATATGATATACACTACAACAAAATATATTTTTTATTAATGCAGAAAACTTTTGATACTCAATTAAATTTAAATTTAATTTGTTTGACATTAAAAAAATTACAAAATTAATGTTATTGCAAGATGGATTTGTTAAATAAATGCATTTCGAAAAATGAAATAATTAAATGCTGATTGTACTTAAATTTATATAAACTTTCATACAGAGAGAGAGAGAGAGAGAGAGAGAGCGAGAGAGAGAGAGAGAGAGAAAGAGAGAAAAACACATAACTTTCATTTTCTTGTCATTAATGTAGGCTATGATGTACAGGTGTTGAAATTTTATATTTATTTTCTAACTAAGAAATTTAAGAGATTTAAATTTTGTATTTTTTTCAGAGAATTAGACAAATTCATTTGTTCTAAGATTTAATAATAATTAAGTTTTTGTCTACTCAAACTACTATGTGGAAATTAAAGTTTCTTAATTTATAATTAACATTTAATGCATCACGAATGCAAGAGATTGTATATTTATTTAGATTATAAAATTATAAATATATGTAGAATTTGAACATACAAATTAATAAGACACCTATTAACTATTCCTTGAATTAAAATCGTAATTGATAAGTAAAAAATAAAAAATAATAAAAAGAAAAACACGTCAATCCAACAATAATATTAATTTAAAGAAAAACGAACTAACAACGCGAACAATATCTATCTAGCAGGCCCACTCTTCGAATTAAAGAAAAATTAAAAATGCATCGACAAAAATACTCGACTACTAATTAATAAAATAAAAATGCTGCACCGCCTTTGTATTACTTGACAAGTGTCGCTTCTTCCACGCATCACGGCATTCGTAAAAAAACAGTTGTTCCACTTTATTGTTTATTCCAGATGATGTCGACTACAAAAGTAGTAACTACAGAACATAAAATCAATGACAACAGCTCGCATACATTACTTGCCCGTGGGCCAATAATGCCAAGGGAAAGCTTACTACCGACAACGAGAACACTACAAGCTAAAGACAAAAGACGCACAGAACCGAAGAATGTCGGAAGTTATGTCGGAGGACAGTAGAGACATGGAAGAGGTGAAAAGCTGCGTGTCAAACTGTACACGCGCATCAATCAACGCAAGTGTGCAATCACGCAACATGCTTTCTAGTATTTTCTTCTCGGTCTTTGTAAGTCGGCAACTCTCACCCTCTCGAAGGTACGAAGAAACAAAAAAAGAATAGAAAAGAAAATAACAAAGAATGAAAGAAAGAAAGAGACAACGAGCGCGAAAGAAGAATGTCAAGGACAGTAGCTACGCCTTATGCATTGTACTGCATAAGCTGGGCGAATGTGCTAGCCAATTTCTTCGTACTTACCACTTAAATACAATCGACGTTTCCCACGACTTGGCGACACGGGGAGCTTTTTCCGCCAAGGCTCGCGCGCGCACAAACCCCGTGTCTGTACCGCCGCGAGTATTAATAGTAATCATCCCCCGTAATCTTACTTATGACAAATAGCGCACAGGTAGCTGCACATCCGTTGTCCGGAATCTAACTCATCTCCACTTTACGTTGATGTATTGTATCACGGGGTGAGATCCCGACATACGCACACCGCCGTCTACTGGAGCCGCGTGTAGGTGGCGACGTCATCGTTCTTACAAAATCATGACGTTCGATGTATGCTCGAATATTGGTGCGCAGCTTCGGGACGGAGACGTATAAGTGCTCATGTCGGCTGTATCCTGGAGACTTGGACGTAATCGGTTGCGTGCCCTAAGCGCTGATGATATAATACTCACCGGCTAAAAGCACGAATAATCGTAGGTTATGCAGTTGGACTGCTGTTGGGCTCATTGCATCGCGTGCCGGGATTTCCATAAGTGCGCATTCAGTTTTCACGGATATTCGTTGTAAGGTATATTCGGCAAATTTAGATAGTAAAAAATATTAAAATGATCGTTACGAAACTTTTTCTATAGTTGTACGTGGGCGAGAAGCAATGTGGTAGCCTGATTCGTGCCCAACAAAATTTACTATAAAGAATTTTTACAATTCTATTATTATAGCGTGTGCTCACAAATTTTTTTTTCATTATATATATCGATTAATAGTAAAATTTGTAATTGATATGAAATTTTCTTATAGTCACGTTCTCGTTGGTAATAAATATTTTAATTGTGCGATCGATGCTTATCGTTACATTATTATTTATATTATACAAATGTAATTATCTATAAAAATTCGATAACGTATGGTGGAAATTAGTGGCAAATTCTGCTGAGATATAATGTCATTGTAATAAATATAATTCAAGCACAGTATCCTCTTAATACGGATTTATTATGTCTTAATATACATTAGCTTTATAGCAAATCGGCCGTTTGATGATTTAATGTACATTTAATCATTGAGAACATATTCCCGAACTTTCGTTGCTTAAATAATACGTACAATTATCGAGAATGTCATCATTTTTTTAAATTCTTGAAAGTTTACATATTATCCCATGCCGTAGCGTTTTTACTGTACTTTAACGAATAATAAATTTTATGGAAAAAAAATTCGAACGGATTCATCGTTATATATCCACGGATTGCATACAACAATAAGAGAAGGGACGAAAAAGATAAGCTTAATAAAAAAATGTACATTACTATATGTTGTATAGAAGGCAAACAAATATAATAAAAAATCAATAGAAATTGGATACAACTTTTAATTGTATATTCGAATGTTTACGTATTTTGAAGAAATTCTTAATACATCTAAATAATACATTATTGAATGTAATTTGGACTTTTATTTAAAAGATTTATAAAGTATCAAGTAAGATAAAAACAATTTTCCTTTTTCTTTCATTATAAAATACCAATTATATGTAAGCAGAAGCTATTTTCAAATTACACACATAAATAAATGTAACTGTCATAATACATTTTTATTAATTCATAGAAATTATATATTTCCCAAAAATAGTCTCTAAGAACAAATTAAGAAATAAGTATTATTAAAACTATCTAATTACATTCGATTTTCGTGTTTCTTTGATTTGTGTTTTGTTTTTAAATGAAAACTCATTTAATGCAAAGACTATTGTATAAATGATATAAAGAATTGAGCAATTAAGTAATGGAAATCTGATTTTACTGCCGATAAAAAAGAAATAAAAAAATTATTATATTCGCACATAAAATGTATGGTCAATTTAAAAAAAAAAAAAAAAATTCACAAGAATATGAGTAAATTTATTTACATTCAATTCTGAGTAACTTTTGTAAGCACTATCTTTCATAATGCATAATCAGTAGGTTTATAATATAATAACATCTGATTATCTTTGTTATTTTAATTAGCTTTAAATATTTCAAACAAATTAATACAAAAAATAAGTCTATTCTTTTTTAAGCACTCAAATTCAATTGATAATCTGTGAAATCATAAAAAGTGCAGTTGCAAAAATCTAAAACTTTCTATGTCTGGCCAATAATGCTCAATAATCATAAGTTTAAAAATTACTAGATATAGAGGTACAATATCAAATTTTAAAAATCTTTCAGATTCTTGCCTCATTACACTGAAATCCTTTAATCTCTATTATTTCTAGATAAAATCGCCCCTCTCTCAACGTTATCCTCATTACTGAGAAAACAATGACGCCCTCTGTATTCAGAAACTCCAAAACATAATACGGAAAACGAGAATCGTGTTGATAGTGAATCGGCACGCGTCATCGATAACATCTACGCGCTTTGATCGTTGTTTTCTTCGGGTCCCGGCGTTTACGATTCCATTTGTTAGTTCGGCTGAGCACAGAAGATCCACGCCAGTATTATTTTCCTGATTATTACGGTTTTGAATCAACCGAAGGTCATCTCCCTACTTTTGCAGTGCAAAATTGTAGTTTATCGAAAAACGAGGAACACGCTTGAAAAAAGTAACCTAAACTAATTCATATATCGAAGGTAAGTTTTGCGTCTATTATTTTCTTTCTTTCTCTTGGTCTATTAGTCTCCAGATGATTGCTTAAGTAATTGAAGAAACGCAATCAGGGAAGCAATTTTAGTAGGATCGATATGTTTCTAACGATATCTCGACTCGAAGTTCTCTGATATACATTACGCCTTTTTGGGAAATTCTGCATCGACGCTTATTTGTATTAAAATTATCTGTAAATTGCAGTACTAATACGAATATAGGATTTTTCAATGCCAATTGAAAACACCGGTTACGTTATAAATAAATTATGTTATTCAGTGTAGCAAAAGAAAAACAAATGCCAAGTGCATTATGGGATTTTACGGGACATGATTAAACCGACATAGAATATTTTCATGTCTGATTTTCCTCATTAGAAGTCACGAATTTTTAAGTATGCTTGATTATTAATATTTTTAAATTGTTTTATTGCGAATAATCTGTCAAAACTTATACTTATATATATTATAGATATATTTAGATAAAACAATTTTTATTTTTCAATGTTATTTGTATGAAATGAAAAACAATCTCCTGTTTCTATTTAACATATTTATATTATTATGGTTTTATTTATATTGTATATTTATATTGTATTTATATTAATCGATGTTTTTTCTTATTATACTTATGTATATCGCGTATACACAGATATGTATTAAATTTAAATAAAAAAAAAGCATATTTCCGAACAACTTAGGTAATATATTTATTTCTAAGAACGATAGTAATTTTTTATAATATTCCTTTACAATACACGTACTTATATTATGTAATAACTAATATTTTCTATGATAAATAATTTTATTTTTACTAATAATTTTAGATGACAAATATCAAACTTAAAAGCAGTGATGATCAAGTGTTTGATGTTGATGTCAAAGTAGCTCAATGTTCTATAACTATAAAAACAATGTTGGAGGACTTGGGGATGCCAGAAGAGGAAGAAGATGAACCTATTCCGTTACCAAATGTCAGTGGCTCAGTTTTAAAAAAGGTTCTTGAATGGGCAAATTATCACAAAGATGATCCACCAATAAACGAAGATGAAAATCCTGAAAAAAGAACAGATGATATTTGCGAATGGGATATGGAATTTCTTAAAGTAATTTTTTTTTTATTTAAATTAATTATAAAAAAAGTTTGAATACTGTTATCGCATGTAGAATCCTTTTTGTTTTTAAATAATTTATATGTATTCATTTATAGGTTGATCAAGGAACACTTTTTGAACTAATATTATCTGCGAATTATCTTGATATCAAAGGGCTTTTGGATGTTACATGTAAAACTGTAGCTAATATGATTAAGGGTAAAACACCAGAAGAAATCCGCAAAACCTTTAACATTAAAAATGATTTTTCACCCATAGAAGAAGATCAGGTTCGGAAAGAAAATGAATGGTGTGAAGAGAAATAACATAAAATATCCTTCATAATTTGACGAAGTTATTTATTTCATAGGTTTCTAAGTTCTTTTTTTCTCCATGCAAACGACTTAAGTTATACAAATAAAAGATTTTCAAACAGTTCAACTCTATTTTTGTATTCAATACTGTTTTAAACGTTACTGTATTATAAGATTAAAGAGTTTAAGCTGATAAAAGTAATTATAAATATAGTTTTAAGGATTGTAAAATATTAGGACCAAATAAAAATATGTTTTTTTAATAAGACTTTTATTTTATCATACCTTTATAATAATAGATTATCGTATAATTATAAAATTATATACATATATGTACAATTTTTCCTAGTAATATGTTGGATTTTCATTCTGGATTCTATTTAACGTTTTTCTACAATTTCAATAATAAAAGTATTTACAATTATAAAATAATCACATTACAATAAAAGTTTACAAAAATTTGTTGTTTATACACTTGACACAAAAAATCACATTTAAACATAAGGAGCCCATCCAACCCACATGCGTCCTAAAATATTTAAATCTGTAGCCTGTTCCACCAAACATTGTACCTATTATAAAATTAAAATATAATTTAAAGATCATATAATTTATATTTTCAAAAGTACACATTTGCAACATAATTTAATCAAACCTGTTTTTCTGATGTAAGAAATTCAGTTTTCATTCTTGATCTTTTCCTTATATGCTTAGAATCAGTTCCATTAATAATGTGTGTGTACTTATAAAGAGTTCCTTCAAATAAATTTTCATCATCGTGCATGATGGATAATTCTTCCACCATTATTTTAGATGGATTACCTCCATTTAGTTTTTTTTCTATAATTTCAATTTTCTTTCGTGGTAACCATTTAAAATCTAGAAATAATTTTATTTTAAAAATCATGTTAATAGTAAAATTTCGTAGAATACATTTTTGTGATGTTTAAACGACGATATTTCTAAAACTACCAAGGGCAATTTTTTATTTAATCTTATCGATATTTACAAAAATTTGTTATATGTTACAATAATCAATGAATTGGTATATTAATAAAAAATTATTTAAATTAAAACTATTCATAATATAAATATATTCAACTCATTTAATAAATAAAATGCTGAATTTTTGTGTTTCAAGAGAAAAAAATTATTCCATTTATAATTATTCTTTATTCGGTTTGTTTAATTTATTATGTTAATCTTATATTAGATGAAAACAGCTAAAAAATACCTTTCTCCTGCTCATCATTTAGATGTTTATTTGCGTGTTTACTCCAGTCCAAAGGTTCCTGAATAAATATATCTAAACAGGCCACCATAGGACCTTGTTCGATTCGCAAAGCGTTTAATACATGAGTCATCGTAATTCCAAATAAGTCTTCCTCGGTAAAAGGCTTGAACAAGCCTAAAATCTGTGCTGTTAGCCTAAATGGAACCAATTCTGGAATTGATTGATCGATGCCAGTGCCAAAAGCTAAGCCAAAGTCAATGCCATAACACTTTCCACTTTTCACTTCGATTAACAAATTTTCCAAATGCCGATCTCCGACTCCAGTGATCCAATGAATTGTGCACATTGTTGCATAACTCGTGATGAAATTTTGTCGCAACGATACGAAACATTCCAAAGAGGGGCTCAGCATTACAAAAGTCTTTCTCAAACAATCCGGATTAATAACATTAATGAGCTCTTTCATTTTAGATATCACTTCCTTCGGGTGATATTTCGTCACAGCTCTTTTATATGCACTACTTAATCCGTCTGATCTCCCTGCCTTTTTAATCCAACTTTGATATTTTAATGACACGGTTTCGATTATTGTCTTGTCGGCCATTGAAAATTGAACAAATTCTTTGAGTGACTTTGTTTCGTCAACCCATTGAATAAGTCCCAACGAACTCGATAGCGCAATAACATTGTAAGTATTTATCGACAAGTGCCTCTTCTTACAATTTATATCAGCCTTTAAGGTTTTGTTAGTTATATTGAAAATCTGTTGTAACCGCTGATCCAATCTAAGATCTTCACCAAACTTAGTAAGGAAATCATAAGTCAATGCATCATTTCCAATCATTCTGATCTTGATAGGGTTGCATTTGGAATCCATTACTCTGACGAAACGATGAAACTTTAAGATTTTAATATGATAATGAGGCATTGGCTTTACATTATCTCGATATTGTCCTGGTATCTCAAGTTCAATGTCTTCGCCTGAAAAATTACTTAAATATGGACTATAATCCTTGATTTGCAAAGCTTGCCTATTTACATTTGCCAATCTTTTTTTCATTGATTCATATAAATCAATGGCAATATTTCGCAAATGTTTTTTAGCATTTTCACAATCCATCTCTTTTACTTCGTTTAGTCGACGTTTATACTTGTCTAGAACTCTATAGATCAATCCTTGCAATGAGTTATCTTGTACTTGTTGTATAAAAATATTGTCAATCAAAGTATCGATAGAATTAGATAAATTACCATCGGATTCGAAAATTTTCAACAAATAATGTCTCGTATAATGTTCTGGTTGACAAACTCGATGCATCGCTTTAAAAAATGTATCAATTTTTGGATTACTGAAAAGTGATTCATACATACTCTGGATTTTACAATTTATTCTTAATGAAGGTAAAGCCTCGTAAATATGACGGAAATTATACATTATACCATATGGATAATCGCTTACTAGTCTGTACAGAATTGGAATTAGGAGCTTAGCAATTGGTTTATTTAAATACGCTAAAATTTGTGCCTGCCAGGATAGAAACATCCAGCTCGGTACATTTTTACTTTTAGAAATGAAAAGTTGCACCGATTGCTCGTTTTCATAAAACTCTTCTTTTAAAAGACAAGGAAAATAATGAGCAGCCTCCAGTGAGCCTAAGGACATGCCAATTAATATAGAGGAGATGAACTGATCGGAAATGGTCGAGTCGCGTTGATAGATTCCATATAAGAAAGTGTAGCAATACTTTCCAAATTTTGTATAGCTCTTAGCCATCACTGTATCATTAGACGATTCGCATACATTCTTTAAAATATTAAAACTATATGCTTTAAAAGCGTCTAAAATATTAGCACCATCTGGCTTATCCATTTCTTTGAAAATATTAGTTTGCATAAGGAGATGTAAAAATTCTGGATTTTTTTCTGCTGAACTCTTTAAAGCTAAAGCTAAATCAAAGAGATGGTGCTTGGCATTGATTTTCGTCACGAGATCGGCATTATTATCCTTTATTATTTGATCTGTTATTTGCCACGAACAGAGATAATATTTAAATTTTTTTGCAGTGTTAGTAAAACGTTGACCACAAAAAAATTTATACTTTGAAGCTGTCAAAGTAAAATCATGTTTCAATTTCAAATAATCGTTTCCGTCGAGTTGATTTAACATTATCTCGCATCTTAGTACATGCTTTTTAGCTATTACATAATTTTTATGTTTCATTGCTAATTCAGTTATTTTTAATCGTTGTCGAATGCTCGCTGCTATTATTTCTTTGAAGGCCCTAAATAATTTAATGATTGAGTGCGTTTGCAAATCTACATATACATTGAAAATAATTTTGTAAGCAAATAAATAGAACAATTAAGTTCAAAGTAATACTTACATGGATTCTGCTCCGTTTTCAAATAGTTTTCTATGTAATATATTTGCTAAAGTTAATCTATACGATACGTGAATATTCCAAATTGAAAGCTCGTCGTTCGGAGAGGGCACGTGCTGATCCCAGTAACGAATTATACTTTTTGACGCTTCAACAATGTCCGTAGACCTGAGTAGCTCGATATAATTGTTGATATTATAAATTGCTCGAAGTTTCATCAGAATCTGCGTCTTCAATATCTCAGACAAGGGACTCAAACGCGTCCATTGCTCTCTTAGATAATCAAGGTGACATTTGACAGAATGCCTGGAAATTTCGTCGGTTTCCTGACCACAGATGTAAAACATTGCCATCTCCTCGCCGTAAGTCTTTTTCATAAACGATTCCTTGCTCTGTATCCAACTGTCGAAATTAGCAATGAAGTTGGCATTTTCCAGCTCTTTGCCGTCGTTGAAAACCTCGAGAGATTGTTGTAGTTGTCCCCGAAGTATCCAGGGAAGAAGCAGCTGTCGTTTTGGAGACTCCCAGACTGAATTATAATTACCGTCAAGAATAATATCGGTTTTCTTAGTAATCTCGCCCCAGGAACTAAGTTCGTAAAAGCACTCGAACATATTTTCAAGGCAGAAGTCCTTTTCGGGACTAAATGTTACTTCATAGGCGATTTCGTAAAGATCTTTCGCCTCGAGCCATTCGGTGTTAGCATGGGCCATTGCGGCCTCTCTCATTTCCTTAATAAACACGTTAGGGCGTTTAAAAATACTTTTCACAAGGTCACCCTTGCCTATTGATTTAAATAACGTTGCCAATTTCATCCAATTGCCTTTTTCCTCCAAATCATCCGTCTTCGCTCTCTTCTTCGGCGGAGGGTCCTCCTCACTCTCCTCATTTATGTTTTGTTCCAATAAAAGTATCCCTAGAGCATTGAGACTCGGTGTCTTACAGACCTTTCCTATAGTCTCGGCGTTTACCCTCATTACTTTCGAGCGCAATGCGATCTCCAAGATCACTGCCAAGAAATCACTGTCTTCTTCTTGCTGCGCCTGTAAAGCTCTGTCAAAACTTGCAGTCAAATTATTTACAAAGTCATCGTATTTCTCGGCGCCGCGTAGACGCTCGATCAATTGGCACACAAGTGCCACGGCAAAGTCCTTGCAGAACATCGTGTCCTGGGCGAGAAGCCGTTTCACACTCTCGACAAAACCTTGCTGCGTAACGTTAGACTTCTCATAATCGTCTGTTACAAAACGCCTCCTATAACTCCCGTGGCGTTTGCTAGCAGCGCTAAGCTCACGCGAATTCGGACGCCAGGACAATTCATTTTGCGAGGGGTCGGGCATTCGCTTGGGTACGGATTGATCTGCGTCTAGCCAAGATCCAGGCATGTTAAGCCGACTGACCAATGACGGGACGAAAAGCGGCGCGTGAGTACCCAAACTGGCAAATTTCCAGCTCGTCGGTACGTTATTGTCTAGTATGTCTAAGAGCAGGCGCTCACCATCCTGAGCATTCGCCGCCAGGTCCAACATCGACAAACAAAGAAAATGGGCGAAAACGGATTCCAACTCAGGCATATACAAATCGAGAATAAATAATAGGCGTTCGCTGCTTGTTTTTGGCATAGAGATGCGATTACGCCAGAACTCGAGTACCTCTTCGTGTACCTTCTCCGACGGGTCGTTCAAGCCCCGTACGAGCCACCGTAAGTAAAACGCGTCCTTGTAGTGCAGATATGCTTCAGCTAGCGCCGCGTATCCTAGCCACCTCTGTTCTGGAGTACCCGCTGGACCTGTAAGCCTAACTGCCAAGAGTAAGAGAGGTCGCAACTCTGGCTCCGCGAGTCGCGGTACCAAAGCCGCGAGAATACGCAGGGCGGGTCCTGCGCAGGTGGGTGAGCGCTCGCGAAGGTACATGGACAGATCTAAAAGCAAAAACTCCGTGTGCAGTCGATCGGGTTGCAGATGAGGTAGTCGTCTGAGGAAAAGGTCAAGGGCCTCGGGCCAGGCGTGCTCAGGCAGGCGTTTAAGCTCAATAAGGGTAGGCCCCGATTGGGCCTGGAGTCCCCAACCACGATGAAGCGCGAACAAACAACGAGCCCAGCGATCTTGATTCTTAGCTTCGATATTGCTAAGGAGAGCTGTTATCTCGGGAGTCCCAATATGACTACAGTTCTTGTCACGAAGGCGCATTATCCAGCCGAGTGCCTCGAAACGTGCGAGAACTTTAGACTCCTCTTCTGTCCAATGCTGCATCGCGGACCAGACGTGATTGCAAATTAGACCGCAGTCGGTGATCCCGCGCAAACCAGCGTGAAGGAGGGCCAATGATGCTTTCACGAGCAAGTCGCAGTCCAAATTAACCTTGTTCTCGAGTATTTTAGGCCAGTGAAGCTGCTCGATCCAAAGTCTTGTGAGATTTTCGATTAAATCGAGGTTGTAACGGAAAAAACGAGGGGAATGATCAGGAGCGACTTCAATTAGCCGTTCGATAAGTTTCTGGGCGTCTTTTATCTCGCCCTCGCCAATGGGCTTGTACCTGGATTGAATGAGAATAACGAGGATGTCTCTGACGATGTAGTTGAGCGGGTTGCTTGCAAGATAACGGTCGATGGTGCCTAAAAGGGGTTGGAAGAAGGCCTTGATGCACGGTACGAAGGCGTTCTTGGCATTTCCGATAATCTTCATCAGGAAGAGTCTGACGTTGTCGTGACGCGTGGCGAATGAGTTACGAAAATACTTTAAACATCGGGGCAACTGGTCGGTGCCGATCTGACCTTCGGGCATCGCGTATATTTCGTTGTTAAACATATGCACGAGGACGCCAGATATCATGGGCATGCACTCGTGTTCGTTGAGTTCGTCGCTCTCAAAACTCATGCTCAATCGGCGCTCCACTTCTACATTTGTCTCGACTTGCGTCAGGATTTTATAATCGTTGAGATCGAACGCGTGAACATCCTCAAAGTAGGTTAAAGAGGCTAGACTATAATGATGATAGTATGAGTCAGCCGTTTCTCTTGGATTTTCCTCGTTATTATAATTATTCCTGCGAATGTTTATTAATGTTTTTATATCTTTCTTTACGGATGACGTCGTTTCATTGAAATTGTATTTTCTGTCGCAGTCGACGATCCTTTCCCAGATGAGTGCGTTTGTCTTTTTATCTTCATAAAATATCAACGGATAAAATACTTCATCCTTCTTCATACTGATCAATGTAGTGCAACAGTTGAAACCTGCACAGTGCAACAGCCTTGTCATTTCCTTTTCTTCGGCATTTTTCGTAATTAAAGAACGCAAGTCCATGGCTTGTCGTACTAAAATTTGATTAATTGATTTTTCAATATGCGTAGTGGAATCTACAACTGTCATAAATTTCAATTCAAATTTGGCAAAAAGAAGCTCAAATATGTTATACGAGCCTATCTTTGAAATAATTAGTTTAATTCTATCTTCGGTACTACTTAAAACGTCACTAATTTTTCTTATTACGTATGAAATAATTTCCTTATAATTTTCAACGTAAAACCTTTCAATGATTGAAGTCTTATTTGATTCAATAGATGGCAATAGAAAGTACTTGAGAACGTCGAGTCTTTCAACGCTTAAATTGAACTCCATGAACATTTTGTAAGCAATTTCTAATGATTTTAATGCATTTACATCTGATAAATTAGCAAAATATAAATTTAAATATTCTTTTATATTTTCTTTAAATAAAAAATTGTACATTCCGGCTGTGTATTTAATAAGACCTTGATATAATGTTAAAGATTTCGTAATGACAAGCATTTTTAATAACATTTGGAAGCATGATATAGCTTGAAATCGTAGTGTATCGTCCGATTCGAATTTTTTCAAACAAACACTGGTATCTTCATCTCTCAATTGTCGGAAAACTATGAACAATTCTGGATTAATGATCGTCGACTCTTCGTCAACCAAGCATATTAAAAAGTGTTGTAAGAATATTGTTTTCTTTTCAAGATTATTTGACGTAAAAAGCTCTTCTAAGATCCATGAATACAATGCATTTGGAGATCCATTTTTTCTTATTGCTTCTATTGGTTTCTTTTTTAAACTTACGGCTATTTTGTTAATATTCAGAAAATTTAGTTTTCTGTGCGCAACCCCATTAATTTCTCTTTCAAAAAGTCTGCACCTATCAATAACCGCATCTGCCAATATTTCTGATTCTGATCTTTTATTAATTTTGATAAACATTAATAATTCTTCAATTATAAAAAATATTTTATCTGTGTATTCATCGAGAAATTTGTCAAATATTTTCATTGTTTGAAATACATTTTTCAGCATGTAATCAAACACTGGTTTTTTGAATACTTCTAAAAAATATTTACCATGCGAAATTGTACATCCAGTCGAATTTATAAGTTGATTGTCAATTATAATTAATCTTATTATATATTCTATTATTGTTGGCTGGAATATTGTAATGAATTAATCATTAAATTATATGTAAATACATATGATCATTTTACTTTTAATTTGATATTACTTTGTTACCTGGTAATCTTGAAATAAAAATTTCATCAATTCTTCCAAATATTCTTTAACATCTTCATCAAGTATTTTACATACATCATTGCTCATTATTACAATTTTTAATACATTATAAATATTTAATATAATATCCATTGAATAACTGATTGTAAAATTATACTGAAATAAGAAATGAAATGTATGACTTTTGTTTTTTATATAAAAATATATTAATAAATAACGAATCCATATATACATGTTCAAAATCGATGAATTTAGTCTTTTTTAAAATAATCAATCCTTTTATAAGCTGCTTGAGAGTATAAATATTTGTTCTATGATTAACTACATCGTTAATTTTTTTAATTTGTAAAAAATCATTCCTTAACTTATTTACAAAATATTTTTGACATTTGAAGAAAGATTCTTGTGATAAAATACTCTTTATTAATGTTAACAGTATTTTCAACTTCTCAGGCAATTTTTCAATTACTGTTAAACTTCTGGAAGAGACACCAATTTTATGAGGTGATAACGTGCAAAGCATAATTAACAAATTTAAATCGTCATTCCAATATTTATTTTTTAAGTCGTTTTCCTGTAAACAAATTTATAATTAAAAATATACAATAGTTTAATTTAAATATAAACCTCTTGACTATATAAAAAAAAATTGTCTTGTACTATTAAGACAATGCAGTATAAGCAAAGACAAATTAAAAATATTTTAAAAATAAGAAATTTAAATTTATATTTCAAGAAAAAATTTACACTATAAGAAAATATTCATAATATAATTATTAAATGCTTATACAAAATTTTATTGTATACTATATTATTATTCATTTATTAAATTTATTTTTTACAGCTTTTACTTCATTTTTAAATTCCAATTAAGTACTGAGGTAAATAATGATCATATGAAAGCTGTTAAATGTATTGTTAATTTTATAATTATAAAATTTATTATTTCTTCTAAATATTTTACTAATTAAATTATTTCTCATAAATAAATACTTTTCAATTAAACTTTTTAACAAAAATAAAGAAAATTTTAATACTTTGATTTTATGATACAAGAAAATTTCTTAAAGATTCTTACAAGTAATATTGTTGATATAAACTCTAAAGTCTTCAAAATAATATTATTTTTTAAATTACTAAGTTCTTCTTTCTCCATTAATGTATTTAAATAATCTTTATCTAAAATTTGTATATTTTGGTTTATAATTATAGAAATGAATTTGTTAAAACATTTAAAAAATATATGTCCATTTGTAAAAGAATCCTCAAATCTTTTAAAAAACTCAAGAGGTAAAAATTTTCTTTTTAGAATCCAAATATAAAAATCTAAACTTCGTAGCATAGCCTTTGAATTATTAATTGTAATATACTCAAAGTCTTCTTCCAAATTTTTTAATACAATTTCATTAACTTTATCCATAAGAACACTTTTGATAACATCATATTCAGATGTCAATGGCAAAAAATGTTCAAAAAGTTCTCTACTTTTGCATCTACACTTTATATTCAAAGAAGCACAGTAATTAAAAAGCCATATCAATACACCTTTTAAAGTTACATCTGGAAAGCCTGGAGGCCTTCTTCTATCAGAACTTTCAATATTAAATATAGTTGCATTGTTTCTTATCACTTTCTCTATGCGATTAATAGCGCAAATAATTTGTATATCATCGCTATCTTCCAAACATTTTACAAAAGCATATAAAAATTCTAGCCAGTATATGTTAAGAATACTTGAATTTTCTTGAAGAATCGAAAACAGATGATT
Organism: Ceratosolen solmsi marchali; assembly: GCF_000503995.2. Lineage (NCBI taxonomy): Eukaryota > Metazoa > Arthropoda > Insecta > Hymenoptera > Agaonidae > Ceratosolen > Ceratosolen solmsi. The sequence goes on along the minus strand of NW_011948412.1, from coordinate 26,410,031 downwards.
GAATGCAATTGCAGCAGCTAGATGTTTTTTATTCGATGGATAAAGGGCTGAATTCGTTATTCGATGAACAATGTTTCTCATTTTCAATAAACTTGCAAATTCACTTTCATTCGATTGTTTTACTGACCACTCTACAAATTCCTTTAAATACAAACCACAACAATCTCGTATACATGTATTGAATTCTTCGGTCAAACCTTCAAACAACGAGTCTATAAAATCCTGAGGTATTCTTGATTCTTTCATTAAATTAGAGCTCAAATAATGAGTCAATTGTATTACCAATGGATAATATAAATTTCTGATTGTGTCATTTGAATCGCTAGCAAGTCTTAGAACTGTGTAACACATTGGTTTATTAAAACATTGATCCATTAATTTCTTCTCTACAATAACTATTATTAAAGTATGTAATAATTCACATGCTGAAATTTTTGTTTTGTTATTAACACTTTTTGTCAATTCAATTATTCTTGGAATAAATTTATCAAAGTAAATAACTAAACGAATATCTGGAAAAAGTAATTCATGTTGAAAAAGATTTTTCTTGTTCCATGTTGCATTTGTTTGAATAGATTTTTCGTGAATAAAATCTAATAAAATATTCAAACCAAGCGAACCATAAAAAAGTAATATTTTTTTTTGTAACTGTTCGAGACTTTCATCATCATTCATATTAGTAATATTTTGTAAGGATTCCTTTTTATCTTTAATAGTAAATGCAGATATATTTAAGCTGCCATATTCACATGAAAGATATGGATCTATATAATGAATTGCACTCATCACAAAATCTCTTGAACATTGAATTTCTGGATTATTTATTAAATTCTCCAACATTTTTAATGCGTAAAATGCTAAAGAAAGATCGTTTAAGCCAATATTAAAAGCAATTTTGAAAACTGAACTAATTTGACTCATTAAATCTTTTATGAAATGTAATGGAATGCTAAAAATTAAATAAATACATGATACTTGTAATTCACCAGAAAATCCAGGAATAAGCTTGATAACATTACATATATATTGAGAAATTAATTCACAAGTAGATTCATTGAAACATATTTCATTACAGGAAAAAGCAAAAATAACTTTAATTAGTTTATAAAAACCAGAAATCAATGAATACTTATATGAGTATTTTATAAAATATATTATAAGTTTTTCAATCCAATTTTTCAATAAAATGCTGTTGACATTTTCAAAAACATCTATATATAAATCAACAAGATTAATAAAAAACCGGAAATCTGTTTTATTTTCAACTTTCAATAAAGAAAATGTGTCACTATACAAATTATCATCTTGAAAGTTTACATTAAAATTCAGATTATCCACAAATAAAATTAAAACTGAAATAAATTCATTAAAAATTTGTAAAATAAAGTGTCGAGGAAATTGATTTTCACTCTCTATCTTAAATAATGATTGCCAAAGAGGTAAATAGTTTTTATAACAAATTGGATACTCTGGAAGACTTTGCATTTGTTGCTGTAGTTCTACATCAATAAATAATCTATGAGAACAAGAGTTCAATATTCCTTCACGAACTACAAATTAATCGTATTAAAATGTGAAATTAAATTGATATTAGAAATAATGTCTGTACAAGGTATTAATTAGACTTACAAAAACATTTAAAGTATTGAGATTGAACATTTTTTTCGAGACAAATAATATTTAGAAATGTACTTTTTAATGCATTCACAATATAATCTCTATTTTTTCTATTTGTATTTGGAAATTTTTTAATAAAAAGTATACTTAATTCTATTACTACATTGATGTGATATTGTGAAATATTTGGTATATGTTGTAAAATTTGTGATAAAGTTCTTAAGTAATCTGATAATGTATTAAAGTTTGTATCCATTTCATATTTCCTTTAAAAAATAAATTTATAAATTTTCAATTGAAACAGATACAAGAAAAACTAGGAAATCTTACTCTATATAAAAAGGCTGTGTTCGAAGAGCAATCATTTGAAAAACTTCAGTAATCTCAGTTGGTAAGTATTTTGCATAAGCAACAGAAAATTCACCTAATCCATTTATAACCAAACCTAATTTATTAATTGGCAAATCTTTATTACGCAAATTAGATATTAAATCATTTTTCAAATACTAAAAAAGAAAAATATATTATAATTATGAGAATTGCAATCATTTATTAAAATAAAAATGATCTACTTACTAAAAATATTTCATTATTATTTTCATTTAAAATATACAAGGCCATAATTTTATAAAAAGCTATTAAAGCTGATGCAGTGTATTTGTCATCTGTATTATTATTTAATAATGTGTGCCACTTTTTATAATCTCGAGATATAAAATTTGAAAAATGTATTATATAAGTAGTAAGAAAATAAATTGATTTGTTTTTAATTACTTTGTCAGTATTATTTTCACATAATTTTAAAAGGCAACCATATAATTTTTCTAAATAAATTAATTTTTTAGAATGTCCTTCAAATGGTATAAAATTTGTAAACATATCCCAGTAGCAGTCTAAATAAATTTTTATTTCTTGTGGTTGTTTTTCATCGCTAGGTTTAAGCTATAACAAATACTTGATTATACACATTTCTCTAATATATAAAATATTATGTTTTGTTACCTGATTCTTTAAATCATTTTCTAAGTTATAAAATATTGTATCAACAAATTGACCCATATTTGTTGTTTTAGGACAATATCTTGCAATTGCTCCTAAAACAATGTACAATATACTCCCATCTATAAAAGAAAATTCCAATTAATAAATTTCTTCAATAAGCAGATCTTTTTATTTAAATAATTTTACTGTATTAATTTTATATAATTTAAAAATTAATTTTCATTGCGAAAGTAATATTAAATTAATTAATATTAAAATAATACAATCAATTTCTTTACAATTGTGATTTAGAATACTATTCAATAGCAATTATAGTTTTTATAAAATTCAGACTCCTTATTTTATGTATGTATATTTTAAATAAGCCATTGTCTTTGAAATTAAATAATTATTTATGATGCTACAGAATGAATATATCATTTTGAATAGTTCAAACAAAAAAATTTTAGTGAGACTACCAATTAGGATTAAGTTGTAAGGTACATTAATTAAATTATAATGAATTACCTTTTCGTAAGTATAGTCTTAAATAACATTTAATATAATGTTCAATAATATTATCTAACTGTAATTCAGAATCCATAAATAATTTTATCAATTTTCGTAATGTTTCAGCAGCAGATTTTCTTATATAAAACCAGCAGAATGTTTTAATATAACAAAAACAGATATTCTAAAATTATTAGAATAAAAATTAATTTACATATTTAATATAAATGATAATATTGGAAAAAAATTTTTTTTTTAAATTACAGTTGTATTGAAGATATAAACTTTATATTCCTGATTACATAATTCCATAATAAATTGCAGAGCATTAAAAGACTCTTGTATCGACATTTTAAAATTTACTATATCGTTATTATGTAATACGAATTGCATAAATTTAAACAATCCTTTTTGTTCGTCAAATAAACTATCCAAAGCTATTGCTGTAAAGAAATATGATGTAAAATTGCATTTGATAAAATAAGCTGATTATGAAAACATAAGCATGTATTGTAGAATATCAATCTAAAATACTTTTTAATATTTCTATATTTAATCAAGGGAATTAACATATTCTATGTTTGCAATTAATAGTATTGTTTGTTTATTTAATATAGATATTAACATATTTGCCTTTAGATATGTCTTACCACGATGAGCGTCATTGTTTTTATTTTTCCATGATTTGTTGAAATTTTCAATAAAAATTTGAATGGCATCCATTTTTACATTATTTTATTTGTAGCTGTGTACGAATTTAAAAAGATATATATATATATATATATATATCAATACTGGTTAGTATTTGTTACATTTTATTTTGCCATGTTTTATACAATAATTATAAGATTTGTCTTAGGTTAGGAGCAGTTTATTCTTCAACTTAGCCATATTTTCTAAAATCAAATATCATCCATCGTTAAATTACATGTATCGACCATTATAGAATGATAATTAATGGCTTCATATATATACAGATTTAGATTTAAATTTATATAATTTATATTTGGATAATATATGTATCTAATTGCCAAAATTAAATTACAATGTTCAGTGTTTTTAAAATCTATTCACATTATTTTTTTACGCGAAGCTCCTTTATTTATTATTAAAATGAATTGAAATATATAATGTATTGCAACAAGCTTTCAATTCATTAATGACTAAATCTGTTTTCTAATTTCTAAGAAACACATTAAAGGATTATACCCAAGACTCTAATCCGATTCTTCGCATCATTCGGCTGTCCGTCTAACCAATTTTCTTTTACTGACACATAATTATGTTTTTGTTTCGATTCATAGAATGTTGTAGTTTATACTTTAAAACATATTTTTGTAAAAAAATTAAACAATTTTTACAAAGAATGCGTCATAATTACTTTTTTATTTCTATTAAATTAAAACGTAGGATATCTTTAAAATCAGAAATTTATAATCGTTTATAAAATTATTATAAATCGATGATTTTCTTTACTATAGCTCGGTATTGAATGATTATAGAGTATAGAGTAATTAGATTTCCAGTAGTTACTATTTATTTGAATAAGCACAAACATAAGCAAATTCTCATTTTTATGATAGTATATTCATTATTTATAATGTACTTATAATCGAAATTTCAATTATCTTAGTAATAAAAATCATTTACATCATTATGCTTTTTTCCACTTATAAAAAATATTAAACTCTGGTCACATATGACTCAATTTATTCTTAATGTAAATAAAAATATAATACTTGCAAATATCAAAGAAAATAATATATTCCTATTTATTTTACCTACATTTTAAAAAGTAATTAAAACAAAATTATACTAATGTTATAAATGCTTGTCAAAACGAATAAGTAGTTCTGCTAATTATCTCGAATCTTGTTTGAAGTTTGTTATTTAATTGCAAAATTATGACTAAAAATACCAAAAAAAATTAAAGAATATTGTATAAACTTGTAACAGTTCCTAATAAATAAAATCCAAATTTAAGGATTTACATAAAATATGAGATATAACCTATTTATAATAACTTGAAATAAACAAATTTTCAATAATCTCTTACAAGTTTAGATAATTTATATTAATTTTCCAACGATGAATTTTTCGTTAAAAGCAAATTACTTAAAAAGCTATTAATTCTAAAGTCTATAAATTCTTTTAACTACAATGGTTATTTTAATAGTCTAATTAATTGCATTATCATTTATTATAAAAATGAACGATTAAGTAATATTGAATTATCAATCGATTAAAAAAGATCATGTTTATTATAAATTTATGGTATTTACTTTATTATATTCACCTATACTCTGCACAACTTCTAAAAGTCGTGTATTATTTAAAAAATTCAAATGTTTTACAATCTTTTAATATCTAATGACTTTTTATATTTATTTCTGCATATTTACGCACTTTAAAAAATTTGCGAATTACTTCGAATAGTGAAATAATTTCAAATACCAGGCCAGTAGATATTAAGGACGACAAGTTGTAACATGTTTCTACTATCGTTAGTCTATCCTAGAAAAGTCCAAGAAGTATATTAAAATGGGAATGTACCTATTTAAATACCTAAGTACCTGAAACATATCATAAATCGAAAATAGCTACCGTTTACAATTACTACTTATATTTAATTACCTATAAGAAAATGCAAATTTCCAGAATCATAATAGAAGTAGTAATTGAAATTTTTTCATTTGCCCCTTTATATTTGCTGGATAGATGTCATTATGAAAGATTTCTTTGAACGGTGTATTTATAATTGTCTGAAATTTTTCATTGAAATAAATTCACAACCAATTAGGTATACAATTTTACATTGAAATTTTACATCGGGATATATATATTATTTTGCACTTAACTAGGTAGGTATACAGCTGCAGTTATAAACATCCTAAGTTTTATAGATACAATGGTGTATATATTCAAAAATAAAGTTTCTTTACATTGTAACATAGTAATTTGAAAATCATTTAGATTTTAATATGATTTATTTTTCTTCCAGAGAATTTTGAACTTCACATTATATGAAATTTACATTACATTTGAACTTTTTAAAATAAGAAAAACGTATTCGTAGTTTTAAATTAACTTAATTTTTTCTAAATTAATTTAAAATAATCTAAATTTAAATTAAAATAATTTTAATTACTTCATAATTACATATTATTTCATAGTTATTTGAATTGTTTTTGTAACATTAAACTTATAATTCATTTTTATGTTATATAAAAATATTAATCAGTTCATTTATAAAATGTTTATATTATTTATAAAATAAAAAATAATTAGTTATAAATAACCCAAATAACTAATATTATAAAATATTATCATAACACTGGCCTTAATTTCTATTACTATTTTAATGTGATATAATAGTGTACAATGAAAAACGATATTTACTAGTATTGTTTAAAATGAAATTTTGTTGGAATCAATTTGGAAAAACAATTGAAATACGTTTTAAATCATTAAGTATACTACTAATATCTTAATAAGAATGTATTTTCATTAGTTATAAATAAATCGCAGTTACAAAATTCATTAAGTATAAGTTTTTAATATTATTTCTGATCATTACCTTTTGTTTTCTTTTTTTTTTTAAATAATCTACAAAAAGTCTGTAATTAATACTTCTAAACCGTTTGTTTTTAAATTGTTATTCACAATGCCCTATCTTCTCTAACTTATATTGAAAATTATGCTTTTCTTATAATTAATTATGTAATTATGGAAAATTATAATGCCAAAATCAGGTATTAAATAGGTGATTACTTAAAGGCTTCAGAACAAAAACATTTTAATAATATGATTGCCATTGCAGAAAACTATATTAGTGAAGCAAGTTTTTATAATTTAATAATTATCAATGTGGCTTGATCGTTTTTATTTTAATATAATGTTAATAAGTCTATTAATTGCAAAAATATCATTAATAATATTTTATAATTTTGATTTCTACACAAATAGGTGAAAGTTAACTAATATTTTGTAGTACCGACATAGTATTTATAGTTTAAATAAGGTCCAATATTTAATGACTAGTCAGTTTGCGAATAATTTTAGTTTATACATTTATTACTATAAATAAAATTTGTACTACTATTATTATACATAATTTATGTCATAATTTTGAAAAAAAAATAATAAATTAAAAATACGTGTTCTTAAATTATATCGTTATCAAAGAGAGAAAAATATGATCAGAATTACTCAACTTAAATAAAATGACTAAAATATTTAATTTCATTATCTTTAGATCGCTTAATTTTACATGTTCTAAATAAATAATATTGTTAAAAGTATACGTTCTTTGTTGTACTGTAAGACTCACGCGTTTTTTCTACTAACTCAAAATATTTAAAAATATTTGTAAAATTCATTATTTTATATTTATTTAAGTCAATACTCTTATTCTCCATAAAAGACTAAGCATATTATTAATTCAATATATTGATAAAATGGACAGTTGCTATACTTTAATATAAAGATTAATTAAAATTTGAATATATTTTATCAAATCATTGTTTTATTATTATATTATGTGAATTTATTATAGCATCTACTTCAATGATGATTTTCATATATTATTCAATATATCTTCATAATATATTTCAGTAAAGAAGTATTCTTTATTAGTTACATAAAGCTTTAATAATATAACTAATTGTATATTTAAATTTTTATTGGGTTAAAGTATAAATATAGTCAAGAATAATTAATGGTAATTCAATGCATTAAATATATTATAATATGAAAAATCGAGATTTATCAAGTTATAAGGTGTATATAAGGAAACGATAAGTAAACTTGAATATTTATGTGAATCACAATTTTTAATATTATAATAAAGTAATTTAATTATGTTACATATATTTATATCGCAAAAAGAAATAGTATTTTTGAAATAGTAAAATATAAATAAATCTAAGTAAATTTTCTGTTTCATTGTATTCTAGTTGCTAAATTTGCTAACTATTTAGATTTAAATATATTTTATTTGAAAATTTTAAAATTATTCTTATATACCAATACTATGATTGTATGTTAATAAGGGACATAAAAATGTTATTATTTATGAAGTAAAAATATTGATGTTGAATTATTTTCCTTGTTTAATTGTTATAAATTTAATAAATAATTTACATTGACACATATTTCATGTATGAATTGATATATATGACGAATAATATTAAACATAATCTCTTTAATATATCTAAATTTAATTTTCTTATCAATGATTTATCAGTTGTCATTGATACATTATATAAAGATGATAAAAGAATGAAAATTATTAAAGCTGCCAGTTTAATTTACGAATATGTTACAAATATTTCATATAACTTGTAGATCTATATGTTTTGTTCAAATTGATATTATCATACAAATAAACTTCAGTTTTCAAGTTTAGTCTTTTCAGCTTGTACAAATTAGCAGTGTACAATGACTTATATGCATTTATCATAGAAAGCATAATAATCAGTCAGTTAACAACTCACACATTCACTCTTCATAAATCTTGTACATAAATCTAGAAATGAAAAATAAGTCTTTTTATATATGAAATATATCAGTGTATACTTTAGTAAATAAATATGGAAAGAGCCTACAGTTTTATTTCAACAAATATTTAATTTATAATTACATTTTATAAGTGCTTCTTCAATATTAATTATATTAATTATATATAATAAATCAGCAGAAAGAAAAAGATTAAAATAAACCGTGGCTTTTCCATAAATTGTAATAAAATTTTACCATAAGGGATAAGTACATATGCTAACACATCACCACATGCTGTATTCAGTATCTTCTTGCTCAAATGCTGTGAAGAATCCAATAATAGTTAAATATACCACAACATTACCTGTTAATATTAGGTAACACGCTCCCCATTGAATCTAATAAATTAATTCATAAATTATTTTAATTTAATATTTAATTTAGGTGATACAGAATATTTAAATTACCACAAATAGTTTACAAGCACTTGCACTGAATTAAATAAATTGAATTTTTACAGGTTTATAACACCTGTGTATACAAACGTACACATCATTCACACAAACACATAGGTTTATATTTTTTATAAATATTTTTATATTATATAGGATTTTTTACTCTTAAAAAATGATACTCACAACAGGATCATTTATTGGAGATCTTGCCAATACAATAGGAAGACCAAAGGAGGATACTACAAATCCCATGGTAACAAATATTGCTAATTCTAAATATGATTTATTTACAGTTCCTGATTCACTATAACGCCTTGCTAATAATGTAGGAATTGGCGATAATATATAAAAGAGTACTACAAAAAATGGCCACCATACTCTAAAGAACAAAGAGAATTATATTTTTACATCGGTAGATATATAAAGTGTTTTGATAACAAATTATAATTACTTGTATGCTGGCAATGCACAACCAAGTATAACAAATGTCATACCAATTGAACCAGCAAAAGCCAAAGTAATTAATCTAAAGTGTAAAAAATACATATAATATTTAAAAATAAAATTTGAAGTCACAACATAATCTTATGATCAAATAAAAGAGTTCTTACGCTATATGTAGAAACCAACAAGGTCATCAACATGGAACAATAATAATAAAATGTAATTAAAATCCCTTATTAAAAAAATATTTAATATTAAATTTAGTAAGTCAAAACACATTTAATGAACAATAATTTTTAAAAATAACGATTGGCTCGATCGACATGCTTTAATTTGTGAATTTATTCGTGTCATAATAAATACTTAAGGTTAAGAAAGAATCATAATTCTTCTTTCCTATATCTGCCAAATGTCATGTTAGTCAAACGCGCTAATGTCATTTGACAATAAGAAGCAGAGTACATAATTAAGAATTCTATAAGAATAATTATCAAAGTAACCTTTGATTCCGGCCATCGCTGAATTCGATGTTTTTGACGATGTATAATTATTGGATTTTCCTTTTTTCTTTCTTTTATTTACTCTTTTGTTTTATATTTTTAGTACTTTTTCTGTAAACAAACTTACTTGTTACAGTGCCATTTCCAATAACAACTAATTTAATATGCAAGTTTTATATTAAAAAAAAAAAACACTGGTATATTTGCGTATATTATGATTTTATCTTTTATAAAGAAAAATCTACTTTAACGACAGTCGTGCGCTTTTTCTCACCTATGACCCCATCTAACCTTAAAGTTTTCCAGAAGATAGCTTGTAAAGGGAAAAATATGTATAGACATTTAGAAAATTGCATTTCAAGATAGAATGATTCGATATATAGTATTGGTTACCAAAATCAGGAGGATAAGAAATTTTTTAATTGTTAAGCCCTTTCCTTTTATTTTTTATACTTCGTACTATTTGTTACTTGCGTTTTTTACTGTATCAAGAATAAACATTTAATTGAAAATAGAGGAACATTCAGAATTTCATTTTTGACATTTTTAAAGTTAATGTTATTAATTAATTTTATACATAATAATATAGTGTAAGGTGTCGGACCGATGTAATATATTTGCTTAAAAAATTAATGTTAGCCGTTATTTTCTAAAGTTAGAAATTTTTTTTTATTTTTCAATAACATCTTTGTATTTGAATATTTTTTATCCACGGCTAAGCCTAAAATTTACCCGATATATTTGATTAGTGACTTATAAATATGTAATTCCAAGCATTCTTAATCATAGTCTTATATTACATTTATCTTATATATATATATATATATATATATATAACTTATAAATATACATATGAGTTTGGTTAAAAATTTATTATACATCAAAAGTATATATAAAATAAAATTAATTCATCGACGTAATTCATTACTAAATTTGAATTCAGATTACGGTACAATCATTAGCCAATCATATTTTATGAGGAGCCAGAAATAAGATGATTCATACTTGCATTCCGTTTCTCTCGCATGTGTATTTTGCCTATTGGACATTATCAACAAAATTACGCCTCAAAGCGTCCAATAATTATTTTCATAATATCAAAATAATTAATAACAGTTATAAAATATTAATTTTAATATCGACGATATTTACTAATTTTGAAAACGCGACATTGGATTCAGAGTACCGATTATAAGATATGTAAAAATAGCGCCACGATTAACAATTGCAGAGGCGAAAATAAGAGACAATTGGTCCTGAAAAATAAAATAATTATGAGATTAATACAGTGCTAGATGCAATGGTTATAATTGCAAATAATAAAATTAAAGGTATAATCGTTCTATCTAGGTTCTCGTCGCCGCCGTTGTGAACATGACCGGACGTCGCGGATGTGACAGCGCTGATGTCCATTGCCTAGGTAGGAAGGAACGACAAAGACAGTCGGAGCAAGCTGCATACGCATGTGCGTATATATATATGCATGCATATTTATGTGTGGCATATGCAATACATATACATATTATATATATATATATATATATATATATATATATTATATATAAAATAGGAACAGCAGTCGGCATTGGCCAATCAGGACGAAAACGACGATCTGCCGAGCTGCGTTGCAGCTGTATAAGTGCTGTGGTTGCTGGATTGTCGGCATCGGCGATTCGTGGGATATTCAGGCAGGCGTTGCGTATATACGCGTACATTTTATGAGTAAATCGTCTACTTGAAAGGAACTGTGAAAAAGAAAAACAATGGGCGACTCAAAGAGGTGCGTAGCATTATCTTACTGTAATAATTAAATACGTTATGTGAGGAGTTGTGGGCTTAAGTATAGCCTAACACTCGATATAAGTACGGGGCTTTCTCGTTTTCTTGTACGACACGACTCCACCATCAATTTCACCTTGTCATCATGTCGACGGATCGCCGCTTGTTTTGGCAGCTCTTCCGTCATCATTATCCGCGGATCTTCTAATCTACTTCCTAGACCCGGGAAGTTCGCGCGTCAATGTCTCCGAATGACAAAAATTTGTAGGTCCTATTCCGACCGACCTTTGTGTGTTTGTTTTACGTCTAAACGCACGAGTAATCGTTTCGCGACACAGATCATGGCCGACCAACGGTAACGTGACAAAGGCATTTTCCATGTCTCATAGCCAAACTGCCTACACATCGCGTTCATATTGTTAATACTTTAACGTCTTGGATTATCATTTATATAACCAATTTCTGTTTATTTTACTTTCAAGCCCACCATAAACTTTTTTTCGATGACTTGTACAGTTGATATTATTAAATTTTATAAAATCAAACAATATAATATTGTTAGTATTCTTTTGTTTGACTTCTCAAGGATCGGAATGATTAATCATTAAAATAATTTTCCGTAATAGTGATTGTCCACAAAAGTCATTAATGTATTTTTAACTGTTTTCGTTATCTTGATTATCAATTCCATTATTCTTATTGACATTCAATTTTAATCACTATTATTTAAATATAAAATAAATTATTTTGATTAAAGAAATCTCTTTCTTAGATTGTTTATAAAATATAAACATAGATCAAATAAATTATTACATCAAATACATCAAATAAATAATTCATTATTGAATAAAGTACTAAATTGCAAGCCTATGAGCTATATATTAATTATGGATGATATTTTCTTTTGAATAACATAGATAATGAATTACAAATTACTATTTGCATAAATCAAACAAAAATTTTATAAACTATAATTGTTTATCTTTAATAGTGGAGAATATTTAGCTACCGCTATCCTGCGTAAGAAAGATAAGCCTAATAGACTTTTAGTCTCTGAAGCAAGAAACGATGATAATTCGGTTGTTGCACTTTCTCAAGCAAAGATGGATGAGTTGCAGCTTTTCCGTGGTGACACAGTTTTTCTTAAGGGAAAACGACGCAAGAAAACGGTATGCATAGTTTTATCGGATTCTTCTTGCCCAGACGAAAAGATTCTAATGAATCGAGTAGTGAGGAATAATTTAAGAGTTCGCTTAAGCGATGTTGTATCAATACAGTCTTGTCCAGACATTAAATATGGAAAGCGCATTCATGTATTACCTATTGATGATACAGTTGAAGGTATTACAGGGTATGTATAGGAATTCTAAAGTTTCATATGATAAATTAACATAATTTTAGAAAATTAATAAAAAAAAAATTGGTATTTTCCTTAAACAGAAATCTCTTTGAAATTTATTTGAAACCATATTTCTTGGAAGCTTATCGTCCAATATATAAAGGCGATATATTTATTGTACGTGGTGGTATGCATGCAGTAGAGTTCAAAGTTGTTGAAACTGATCCAGGACCTTATTGTATTGTATCTCCAGAAACTGTAATTCATTGTGAAGGAGATCCTGTTAAAAGAGAGGTATTTTATAAAAAAATTCATGCATAAAGTTTGTTTTTGTTAGTCGTATATCTATTGGTTTCTAAATAATTAATTTTTTTAGGAGGAGGAGGAATCACTAAATGCAGTAGGATATGATGATATTGGTGGTGTGCGAAAACAATTAGCTCAAATTAAAGAAATGGTAGAATTACCATTACGTCATCCATCTCTTTTTAAAGCGATTGGAGTTAAACCACCCCGTGGTATTTTGTTGTATGGTCCACCAGGAACTGGAAAAACTCTTATTGCACGAGCCGTTGCTAATGAAACTGGGGCCTTCTTTTTCTTGATCAATGGCCCCGAAATTATGAGTAAGCTTGCTGGAGAATCTGAAAGTAATTTACGTAAAGCTTTTGAAGAAGCTGAGAAAAATGCTCCAGCTATTATTTTTATCGATGAGCTTGATGCAATTGCACCAAAAAGAGAAAAGGTAAATATTTTATAATTTATACTGTAATCATACACTAATTAAAATAACGCTAACTATAATAATTCACAGACACATGGTGAAGTAGAAAGACGTATCGTTTCGCAATTATTAACCCTAATGGATGGTATGAAACAAAGTTCTCATGTTATTGTAATGGCTGCAACAAATCGTCCTAATAGTATTGATGGAGCACTTCGACGTTTTGGCCGTTTCGATAGAGAAATTGATATTGGTATTCCAGACGCTACCGGTCGCTTAGAAATTTTACGCATCCACACAAAAAATATGAAATTAGGAGACGATGTAGAATTGGAAGAAGTAAGAACTTTTCTTTTTAATTTACAAATCATTTTTATTATACAGATTTAACAGTGTTCAGTATCTGTATCTTTAGATTGCTGCGGAAACACACGGTCACGTTGGTGCTGATTTAGCATCATTATGCTCAGAGGCAGCTTTACAACAAATTCGAGAGAAAATGGATTTAATAGATCTTGAAGATGAACAAATTGACGCTGACGTTCTAGTGTCTCTTGCCGTCACAATGGAAAACTTCAAGGTAAAGTTGATTGCAGAACATTAAAAACTCAATATACATCGTGTAATTATAATAATTAAATTATTTTATTTAGTATGCTATGAGTAAAAGCAGTCCTAGCGCACTTCGTGAAACTATCGTGGAAGTTCCTACTGTTACTTGGGAGGACATCGGAGGGTTACAAAACGTCAAGAAGGAGCTACAAGAATTGGTGCAGGTAAGAAAATCCAGCAATATGTCAATACGATTGCCAATAACCGAGATAAAATAAAAGAATTTTACTCGTTTAATTTTAGTACCCAGTCGAACATCCAGACAAGTTTTTGAAATTTGGCATGCAACCATCGCGCGGTGTCTTGTTTTACGGACCTCCTGGTTGTGGTAAGACACTACTTGCCAAAGCCATCGCCAATGAATGTCAGGCGAACTTTATTTCGGTGAAAGGCCCGGAGCTATTGACGATGTGGTTCGGTGAATCCGAGGCGAACGTGCGGGACGTGTTCGATAAGGCGAGATCCGCAGCACCTTGTGTCCTCTTCTTTGATGAGCTTGACTCGATTGCTAAGTCGCGAGGCGGCACAGTAGGGGACGCAGGTGGCGCCGCCGACCGCGTCATCAATCAGATTCTTACGGAGATGGATGGTATGGGGGCCAAAAAGAACGTTTTTATTATCGGCGCCACGAATCGGCCAGATATCATTGATCCAGCTATCTTGAGACCTGGAAGACTCGATCAGCTTATTTATATTCCATTGCCCGATGAGAAATCACGAGAGTCTATTTTTAAAGCGAATTTGCGAAAGTCACCTGTTGCTAAGGTGAATTAATATCGACTAATTTATTTAATTAATTTAAATTTACTTGTAATCAACGCAACTACATTTATCATTTTCATTTTTAGGACGTCGATTTGAATTTCATAGCCAAAGTAACACATGGATTCTCTGGAGCTGATATCACGGAAATCTGCCAGCGCGCTTGTAAGTTGGCAATCCGGCAGTGCATCGAATCTGAAATAAGCAGAGCCAGGGAACGAGCTGCTAATCCCACAGCCTCTATGGACGTGAGTTTATTATTTTGATTAAAAGAAAAAGAAATGTAATGCCCAAGTTACGAAATTTTGTAAACATTTCTAGACGGATGAAGAAGACCCTGTACCTGAAATTACACGGGCTCACTTTGAAGAAGCCATGAGGTTTGCTCGACGATCAGTATCAGACAATGACATTCGCAAATACGAAATGTTTGCCCAAACTCTCCAACAATCGCGAGGGTTCGGTACGAATTTCAGGTAAATTTTAAGCAAACGTTTAAAAGTAAATTATGAAACTTTAGCGCAATAATACTGTTTCAATAAATTTATAAAATAACACCTTTGTTACAAAATTCGATGTTATGCTTCTAGATTTCCCCAAAGTGGACCAGGTGGTGCTCAGGATACGACACAAGGGGACCAGCCTTTCCAAGATGATGGTGATGATGATCTCTACAGTTAAATTTATTTTCTCCACATAGTTCGTATTTTTGTTTGCAGTGAGCATATAACAAAAGGGCCTGTCTATTACCGTGTACATTTTACACTAGAACCATAATTTTTAATGGTTTCTATAAATCTGAATAAACTAATTAATTCAAGGTTTTATATGAAGTACGTATTGTGTGTACTGTATAGTGGTAAGACTGTTAATAAACTAAGATTTTCGCTTCTCCAGCTTTTGATGAAAGCGGATTAAAAAAAAATTTTGTTCACGTCAATATTGTTTTATTTTATTTTTTATTTTATTTTTTTTTTTTTTTAATTGGTGCTCATTAAGAATTTTTTAGCCGAATTTAGTTGTAGATGAACTATAGATGTAACAGTAAGTAGTTAACAAAAACGAATGATTAATTCATTCTTATAATAATGTTGAAATAAATCACCTTGTACTGAAATTCTTTGTGATATGAAAAGAAGAATAAGTGCGAGATTATATATGTAAAGTAAGAAATGATATTCAAATGAAGATATAAAAGTCACACTAATGTGAATGTTACAAAGCACAAGTTGCTTGAAAAAATAGACGAATTTCTGTGTAAAGGAAAACTAAGCCTTTTTAACTGTTAAAATACTACATGTCATTTTTTATAAATATTTGACATTGATAATTTTTACAATTTCTAATTCATCTTATTATGCATAATCTAAACATTCATTATATATTACATTTTATTTTATAAGATGCTGTCTCTAAGTTAGAATTATTAAATGAAATATGTGAATTGGTCAAAGATAGACCCTTTTGATAATGGCTACAGCTTCACTGCATTCTTAT
Source organism: Ceratosolen solmsi marchali (assembly GCF_000503995.2). Lineage (NCBI taxonomy): Eukaryota > Metazoa > Arthropoda > Insecta > Hymenoptera > Agaonidae > Ceratosolen > Ceratosolen solmsi. The sequence goes on along the minus strand of NW_011948412.1, from coordinate 26,393,312 downwards.
ACTTGTTATCATTACACTTCCATCAAAATCCTATCGTTTACTTTCTGAATTTTGATTGAAGATAAAAGAAATGAGAAAGAAATATAATAAAGTCGCGATTAGACATTATACTGTTTTTATATTTAATAATATATCCATAACCAAACATTTGAGAGGGGGTGGGAGTGAAAAGATTAGACAGATATTTTTTAATCATCACATGTATTAATAAGAAATCTGACATAGATAGTAACGTTAATGCATAAATCTTTAAAAATATTTACAATCGCTAACGAAATTAGCTCTTCACACACATTATAAACGCATTGTCTATTTGCCGATTTTGTATTTTTTGATGTATAATATAAAAGTAAAATTATTTACTAAACAAGATCCAGTACAAAATTGACTAATGACATTCTTCATTCTAAGACACTTGACCCTTAAGTTTGCCATGTCAGTAAATTTAAGCATTCATTCGTTTGATTAAGTGTTACACAAATACGAACTACATACATATACGACGAAATACGTGTGCTTTTTTCTAGTTAATGTACAGATTAAGCATTACGTAGCACTCGTGCCAAAAACATTAATTTTTCTGTTTTTTTTTTTTTGCAAAAGGAATGATAATAAATTTATAATTAAAGAGCGAAAATAGCAATTCTAGATTTTACATAATTATATACAATTATTCTATTAAATTGCATTCCTATTAAATTTATCAGAAATTAACAAAAATAATATAAATTATGTATTACAATATTTATGTACAAATAGCTATGCAAATGCATTTTATTAATTAAAAGTTGTTTTTACTTTTGTTTTCAAAGTTAAAACGAAAGTGAAACTTCTCCGCTACGCAAATTTGATTATATATATATATATATATATATATATATATATTTTTTTTAATTTTGAGCGTAATTCTTAGTTTCATAATCTGTATATAAATTTTGATATCAGTTTAATACAGCGAGTATGAGATAGTAAAATGCAGTTTTGAAATTTCTCGAAAATTGTCAAAAATATATCCAAAAATGATTATCACTAGAAATTTTTCTTATCAAATATCCGTTTGCATATTGGCACTAACGATAAATAATTACAATCACAATCGTAAACTTGTTGAATTAAATTTTGTCGGAAGATTAAAAAAAAAAAAAGTAAAAATATTATCACGTACATACCTAATTTATGTAGATATGCTGAAAAACAATTGTTTAAATCGAAGACTTCGTTGGATTCGTTAAATATTTGAACGATACAAATGAACAGTTTGACAAAATTCATATAGCCAAATAAGGGAATTTTGAAAATAAGATGTCGATATTATAAAAGTGATAGGGGTCAAGAGAGGGGGGGGGTACATCGCAAATATATCGTGTACCTTTGTATCGGTTACATGCTGAAACGAAATTAATTTCGCCATTAATTATCGAAGCGTGAAATATATGGCAATTAAACGCTCTGTATTATTTATTTGGATACGAGTATCCGTGTACTTTGGGGCGAGACAAAAAAGAAAACAATAGGCTATTACGCAAATATAACAACGCTGCGTACTTTGTAACGGAATACCAAACACATTGGTAAATGAATGAAGATAAAAGGTGATGCAGCGTTGATATAAGAGAACAAATAATCGAAGGAATTGAAGGGAAAGGTATTAGATAGTAAAGATGGTGTAGATGCGTGGTTGCTCCGCTTTTCTCAGCAAAACTTCATTCCTCGCTTTTTGTGTCGCACATTGCTATTGCTGCTGCTGGTGATGTTATTGATATGTGACTGCTGCTGTCGTTGCGGCACTTTCTGTTATTGTACTCAGTCAGCCCTTTGGCTCACTGGCGGGAAGTCATCGTCATCATCGAGGCAGAATGCTCCATCGCTCTTAGGTGGGCTCTCAGTCGCTGCTATTATCTCATGGTATTTTTCCGACTCTACGTGCAGCAAAGCAGATTTAAGCCCGTATTAGCTGGTTTCTTGGTTTGGCGCTAAAAGAACCAGGGAAAAAATAGCCAACTGTGATTTTACATCGCTAAGTGGCTCATTGACGGGACGAACATTTGCCCGTCACTCGATTAGCTTATAGCACACACATTAACAATATCAAGAATGCACAATGCACTATCACAATTTGTCGATTTTTCCCCCTGATATGTTGTTGATTGAATAGTGAAGGGGGTGGGGCAAATGTTTGTAGTGGTAGTGCCAGTTGTATTATTATTGTTTTTGTTGTTTTTATTATTCAATGCTATGGAATTTAATAGTCGAATTATGAGATGGTTGAATAAACTCTGCATTGTATTTAGTATGATTTCGAGGGACTTACTCTTAGATTGTGCTCATAATGTCATCGATCGGTTTCTTTTTGTTTTCATTTATGATTGTTGATTATTTATTGGTGCATAAGTAGTCCCCCGAATTTTAATACTACGATTTTCATTTATCCCAAAAATGACAGTTGTTAGTTCATGCGATTTTTAAATTAATAAATGTGTGAGACACTCTTGTCGACCGAGTAATGCAGCCACGAATTTTAAATCTCATTTGTGCTTCATTCTTTGTTTCATTTTAGATATAACTATTATTACACTGTTACTTGAAAGTTCAATCGAGCGCTCATTACTATTATGATTTACCAAGTTATGCCACGATAAGCTACAGCGATATTGCGAGAATGAGGCAACGACTCGGCTCCTCCGTCGATATGTACGAAAATATGTTCAAAAAACGGAGGAAATATGCGCTCAAAAATTGCGATAACGCTGTGTTTTCGTATTATAGATGTATTGTTAATATATACTAATTAATTATGTATTGGCATTATATAGTTTTTTATACAAAAAAAAATGAGCGAAAGAGAGAGAGAGAGCAAGAAGCAACTATATAAGAAATTACGATAACTAAATAATAATAATTAAATAATTTTTTTTTAATGAAAAGTATTAAAATACTGATAGAAAAAAAAGCTTGACAGAAAAGTGGAGAACGAATATGCCTAGTGACCTTTTTTTAATAATAATTATGTAATATTTATTAATTTCGAAATTTCGTGCCTTACGTCAGGTTACTAAGATCCGTCGACTTGTAATTGCTCGCCAACGACCGATATTATAGTTGTGTTTATTTGTTCCAAATGCGTACTTTTTTCCTTTTTTTTAATACATACAATGCAATTGACTGACGCGACAACTAAACGATGTAACGTTAATATCTATTACCTTACACTTTCACGTTTTCAATAAGATGTATTTGCTTCGAATACAGATAAAATAATATCGCTGAGTTATAGTTCGTAACTAAAACATCAATTAATACTTTATCTTATATCTTTGTGGGATAACGTACTACACAAACTCTAGATAAAAGATCCCACGAAATAATTTAACATTATAAATTTAAAATCGCCGAATGGATATAATTTACAATTAATCAGCAGCATTATTTACTTTTTTAGTGGTCAGTAATTATATTTGTAAATCTATAAATATAAAGCAGAAAAAAGTGCATAAGTTTGAAAAATGAGTTGAGGTGCATTTATAGGTTTATAGATTAATAGAAAAGTGCTTGAGCTTAGGTAGTATTTGAAGGCGCTGCACCATATGTAACAAAAACAGTTTTAAAGCAGTCGAGCGAAATTATAAAATAAAGAATTAAGGAATAATAATAATAATAATAATAATAATAATAATAATAATAATAAAAGAAAAAATTAATTAAAATTAGTCGAGAATCTTAGTCGAGAAATGGGTGTCAGAGAATAGAGGATATACCAGTACCTGACATGGAGTCTGGCGAACGGCCGCGCAACGCACCCGCGTAGCTATTTATGCAGGCTTCGGCGGATAATAAAAAGAAAAAAAAACACATCAAGTAAGGTCAACTGCCGGGGGGTCTATTGACAAACCCCTGAAGGAACAGAAAGGTGTGAGAGAGAGAGAGAGAGAGAGAGAGAGAGAGAGAGAAAGATTGGGAATTGGGGGGAGTAAGTATCTCCTTGTTCTCCTTATTTTTTCTTTTTTATTTGTTTATTTTCTTTACAATAAGTTCAATACATTTTTCGTTAATTTCCAAATAGCTTGAATTTGAAAAGAAATGGTGCAATGCAATGTAGGAAATAAATTTCCAATTTATGACAGAACTCAATTTAATCAAAGGAAATAATTAATAACTTTTTATGAAATCATTAGGAATTCTTCAGTTCGGGGAATTGTTATTAAAATGGCTTGAAGTATTTACAGCATTACAAAATTGTTACGTTATCGTTATTGTGAAGCACAATATTCAAGGTGTACATACCAATATTTAAAAATAATAAGGTGAAAATAAAAAAAAACTGAACTTTTCTCTTCACCATCCTGGGCAATGAAGCAAAAAGTACTAATAAACCTCAAATAAAAATATTTTAGAAAGCAAGATATTTGAGAAAATTAACGAACAATATATTTACTTCCGCATTCATTAAATATTTTCTTTTCTGATTTGTTTTTAAATAAAGGAATTTTTTATCAAAAGCAATAAAGGAGACAAGCAATGAGAGGCTTCTAATGCGTTCGTTTTCCGGCACAAACACACACGCGCACACACGTACGTGAGGGCAGCATAGTTAAATAATACAATATTATAATCTGTACAGCTTTAGAAATTTTTATGTGTTACAATAGTATAGATTTTTACAGCAATTTTTGAAGCAACTAAATTTATGGCAACTAATACTTATCGAAAATTTTTAATCTACTTTAAGAAAGTAATAAATTTTATAATATGAAAAGTCATTATACCACGTCAGTAAAAACAGTTTCAACAATTTTCCTTATTTATATTCTATATATATATATATATATATATATATATATATGGTAAAATAACATTTCTTATTTATTTAAAATTAAGTGTAATTTATTAGCCGTGTGTTTAAACATTATTTTTATGTTTCATTGAGTTAAAGGTTTTACCCCATCAATTTTTATTCTATGTTGTATGTAATATTTAATTTTCATATAAATATATGTAAATGAAGAATGCAAAGAAACATGCATCATTCCAACGCTTAATAATTAATTAGACTAAAATAAAATTGAAAATCATACGGGACTGAAACAAAGGTGTATGTGTGTGTGTGGGTGTTTGGCATGCCGCGAACAGAGAAGGCTAAATTCATCACCTGCTCTACCTGTGCTTGGAATATGTAAAACTCTTTATCATTAGTCTCTCTTTTTAAAATATATTTTAAAATATAATATAAGACTGTGAATAGAGTTTATACATAATGGAAGCAATTTCGCCTGCCATCTGTTTTAAATTTGAAGTCAAAATATTAGTTTTTTTAACATCGCTAATATCATGCGATTTAATAAAAAAGATTAATTCAAAAATACTAAATCATTAATTAGTGTATTACAGTTATATATAAAAGATACCTGTATTTTGTATTGATTGTGTACCTGTCGCTGAATTTTCAGAGCATGATACAGTAGTTGATAGACTGGCACCGTCGATTTCATCTTGTTTACCATCTAACCTGTATAAATCATTAATTCATTATAAAAATTGTATGAAATACAATATAATTCAATAATATACTTGCGATATTCATGTTACATTATTGCCATTTAAAATTATTTGTCATTGTTTTTGCTAAGATATCCACTTAATAAGATGAGCTTCCAATTTTTTGTCGATAATACTATACCAACCTGTGTTGTTTAAAAAGAGTGCAATCCCCACCTTCATGAGTATCAAGATTATAAACATACAAGTAACCATCTGCACTGGCAACCAGCAACCTGAGCACCTTTTGTATCCTGTGAAATTTGATTTTGATTAATATACACATCATGTTTGTCTATATTGACCAAGCAAAATAATACTGTAAATTGTAAATTTAGAATTTTTGTTTCAATAAGTAGAATTTATTTATTAAACATAGAATTTTTAATTTAAAATTTTTCTTATGGAATAAATCAAATATAATAAATAAACATTTTATTAATATATTTCTGTATTTACTGAAAAGAATAACATTCATTGTATAATGAATATTTAATTAGTTAAATATAAGATTTTTCTAATTTCTTGAGTAAAATAAAGTCTGCTGTGGACTTACGTTGTGATAGCACAAACGTTCTTGAGTCCATGAAAGGGCAAATGAACACTGGCAAAAGCACGCCCTTGATTAAAAACGTCTGTTACTTGTGACGGTAAATAATTAGCCGATGCTGATACTGCTTTTGTTAAATATCCCATCCAGCTCTGGACTTCTTCTGGTGCTTGTTGCGGCCTACGGTGCATATAACAAATCATTAAATACATAAAACAATCGTACATAAAATATCGTACAAATATTATTAAGAATATCTACACTTCTTTTGGCTCTTCCAATTTGAATATGTGAACAGTTTCTGTATTACTAGAGCAGCATAAAAATATAGAGTCTATACTGAAAACTAGACTACTGATAGAGACACATCGCTTAACTCCTCGGCGGAACTCAAAAAGTTTTGTTCCATCATGAACCTGATGAAATCACAATGTATTGTTATCTTTGACAAATTTGATCGTATTAATTGTAATGGAGTTTTAATGAAACTTACATGAAAGACCCTTATTACGGTCCCTTTTTCTGAAGCCGTTGCGACTTTTGTTCCATTAGGGCTGAATGCAAGAGCAGCTAATGGACTATCGTGTGCTGGAATCATTGTTTTTGCTTGCTAAAATATTAAAGTACAATTTAATAGATTTGTGTTTACTGATTGTGACAAAATTAATATAAATTTAAAGAAAATTGTACTATTATAGTAAAGTATATTTGATGCAATTACTTGGTAAAATTCTTTATATAGATGAAAATAATATGCATAATGTGTGTATTGCAATGGTTTTTGTAAACTCGCAATCCATCCAAATAATTAAATTTTCAAACTTACAAGATTAATGGCATCGAATATTTGGACCTCGCCAATTGTATTAGAACCTGGATAGGCTAAATAACAATTGTCAGTGTTTATTGAAAGTGAACAAAGTCCCGCTAAATTAGGTGGTGTATCACGAATAGTGTGTAGCACTTTCATATCTCTTATATTGTGAATGTAGAGCGATTCTTCCAAACATACTACTAATCTCTGTAACAATGACAACAAATAAAACGTGATTGAATAAAAGGCATCGGTTATAATCAACATAAATACAATTTAACTGGTGATGATTATTGCTTTGATAAATACTGAAATCAATTTACAATTGAATATATTGAATGTATAGTAATTTTTCTACAAACGAGACGAAGTTGAAAATTACTTTTAGACTCCTAAATCAGTACTTACCGCTCTATTAAGTTTCACAGCCAAAATGGTATTTGAGTAACTGTAGTTGCATATTTCCGTGCCCTTTTTAAAGTGGCAGACTTTGAGTTTCCGAGGGGATGACGAACTGACCATGGCAATAAGGCTACTGTTGAACAAACGCTCGATAATGCACACATCTTCGGTTCCTAAAAATAATTCAGTCATAATGAAATTAAAACTTGATTAATTGATTGGTAAAAATAAGGTATAAAGTAGCAGAAGTTACCATTTTCAAAGATCTTTTCAAGGTGATCAACCAAGTTGAGGGAAAAGATTTTGTAGCCAGACTTGGATCCAACGGCTAATGACCTGGGTGTATAGGAGATAATCATCACAATGAATACAGGGTGCAATTTCGCATAATACAAGCCGTGCACATAGGTATGCACGGCTTATTAAGATGTAACAAAGCGAAGGCACCTGCACAGTCGCCGTCATAAATAAAACATTGCGAGAGAGTAAATTCAGGGTCACGCGAGCACACCCAGACTTTAAGGCCTTGGTTCGACGCAATAATTGTGTCATTAGTACAGGCATGCTTTATAATGCTTTTATTCTAACGATATCCATAATAGATATGACAAGAAACAAAATACCACGGAATTTGGTTTAACAGGACATCATAGACACCCGCGGATAAGTCATGAAAATTACTCGTGCCATATTACATAGCGCTTTACCTGGTATTAAACGCAAAACAGATTCGAAGCTTTCTTTACAATTTGTCAAAATATTATTTTACGAAGTTAGTTAGATTCTTTTTATTCATTCTCTCTCTCTTTTTCTCTCTCTCTCACACACACACACACACACACACACTTGCTCCCTCTTTCTACTTTTTTCCATTTTAAGTACAATAAATGAATCAAGTATTAATAATCACGATTTCAATGAACCGAGCTGTCGCAACCTGGATAAGACGTACATTAAGTTATCTTTCAAATTAAGTCATTAGATGGCAATGAAATTAAAAAAAATTGGAAATTACACTTCACCGTCGTCACTGTGAACGATAAACCAAAGTAACTTTAAAATACATTTTTCTCAATGCAGCCATAAGTCCATTAATGGATAATCATCATACTGTAATTGACTATTGCTATAGAATGACTCTGAAAAACAAATAGCTGCCTTTCCGGCTCTAAACAAATACCGCATAATTATGTATTATCTCTCGCTTTTACATTCTACTTTCTACATACTCCACCCGAGCTTTTGTTTATGTATTATGAAATTATTTTCGTATTATTATGTCAATGAGCCAATTTTGACTTTGGAGACCATTGTTTTTTGTTCGCCGAGCAAGATTCACATCGTATGCAGAAACGAGGGAAAAAAGTAAAGAAAAAAAAATACAAACAACAAAAACACGCAGAAAAAGTAAACGCAGTTATGTTGCGCAACATATATATATATAGATAGATGTGGCGAGGGCGAGATCGAGGGAGGGAGCGAAGCTGCTATGTTACGCAGAATAGATGCACGCACTCAGGCAAAGATGGAGCGAAATGACGTAAGAGAGAGAAAGAGAGAGAGAGAGAGACGATTAAGCAATGGAGAGCGATTGGAGGAGTGGGCAGGCGTTGCGAAAAATAGAAGCTCTTAGACGAAGCGAGGAGGCGATAGAGCAATGAATAATGATGGGCCGTTTGAGGTTAGCCCGTGAAGGCGCCAAGGCTCGGATACGGTATAGCGCGTAACTTACGAGCAGTCCTGGTTAAAGTTAACGAAGAAAACACCGCTCTGAGGATCGGCAGTCTGGTTTGCGAGGTTCATGAGTCCGGATATGCTGTACTTGAGGCCCTGCGCTAGTACGTCCACGTTGCGTGCAAAATTTTGCATAAAACGTCGCCGTTGCCTGTACCAAAGTCCGACCGTCCTTGTTGTCGTCGTCGTTGATCAGTATTTGAATCCTCTCACTCACAATGGAAGGACGCACATCAGCAACACTACGCAGATAGGCGATGACTGCCAAGGGAGTCAGAGAGAGGGAGAAGCACTGGCTCGTTGCGGGGAGTTCCGACGTGTGTCGTTGTACACAGCACTTACAGCGGACAGACATAAATGCTTGGATTAGTGAGGAGGCGCACCGCTCGGAGTGCTTATTAGAACAAGTGCTAAGAATCGTTGGCGACACTCTTTATGTAGGAACAATCTCTCTCCCTCTTTCTCTCTCTCTCTCTCTTCGTGCAGGGAAAACGAGAATACAAAATTGACAACGATTGTAACGACGGACGGCCGCGCTCTGATATCATTCCATATTGAACTGAGTCTCAGCGAACAGCTGACAACTCTCTGCGCATCCACTGACGTACGTGCGTGCGTGCCTGGGTACGTTTGTCGAGTCTTGATCGGTCGTTCGCTACCTCCTTCTTATCTCGGATTTTCATAAACAAAGGAATGGGCCGCGCAGCGCATCGCGCACGTAATATCTGGAACGCGCGAAATGCGAAACGTCAGTTCCTTACGTTCCGTTTCCATGGTAACAGCACGGACAACAACTCAATCGCGCGCGCGCGCGCGCGTGTTTTGATGGATGGCTAAGCAGTATTGTCATCTTCATTTACGTTAGGATTGTGGATCGAGGATTGATCAAGGCTTCGCTTGCTCTACCTGGCTGGCTACGCGCGTTCACGTATCTAAAATCTCTTAGGGCTCGTAATAAATGGTGAGTCAGTCTTTTCAGCTTCAATGTGGGTATGGGGCCAACGGTCTCCTTTACTTTATGTCGTTGAGCCGAGACTTTACGTTTTATTGGTACTTGGCGTTTTAACGGCGATCGTACATACATGGAAAGAAAGGTCGAGTTGGAAATTGCAATGCTTAAATTACATAAAAGCTTTCATAAATACAATAAAATGTTTTATTTCAAGTGTCGAATTCTCTGCTGTCCCTGCTTCAATTATTAGCAAAATTATTAAGATCGCAGCCTATGATCGTATAGTCGTTTCCATTAAACCATTAAATTTTCCATCTTATACTATCAATAATATATATATATAATCACATCAAAGCTTTACTATCGAACGATATCAACAAAAAGACAATAATAATTGGCAAATATAGAGAAAAGGATAAATGTGATGCATACTGAATTATAAAACATTTGAGTAATTAATACAACAGCTGAAATGAATTTGAAAGATCTTATCAAGAGCAAAACCAGCTTCGGGGGAGGGCGCAAGGAAGTCTGTCTCTCGGAAGGAAATCCCAACTTTGGAGCAGTTTCTCGCGCAGAGGGATTATACCGGTGCCCTGACCCTCCTTGAATTCAACGACGTACCAAGTTCAAACAAAGACAGTCAGATCTGGATAGCATACTGCGCTTTTCATCTCGGCAATTATAAGAAAGCCGCCGATATTTACACGAACTTGAAGAATGATCAGGACGCTCATGCGGACATCGATACTTACATTGCCTGCTGCTTCTTCTATCTTGGCATGTATCCGGAGTCCGAAAAGATGCTCGCCAATGCACCTGACAGTCAGCTTAAGACAAGATTATTGCTACATTTGTCTTGCAAGTTGTCGAAAACAGTACGTTACAATATTGCTCTTAAATAATAATTTTTGTTCTTTCTGAATACGGGCATTAATTTACTAATTTGAAATTATTAATGAAAACTTTACGAAAAAAAAAAAATTCTTTTTTTTATTGATATTGTATTAATGCATACAGCATAATTAGTAAGTACATTTAAATCCTACATTAGTCGATTGATTAATTAACTGATATCAATATGAAAAGAAAGTAGTTTTAATCTTTATTAAATCTTCGAAACGTAAATTATTCACTTAGTTTAAAAAATAATTTAATTAAAATTATTGTTTAAAAACAAAAGATTGAAACTAGTAGATTACTTTGTTATATTATCAAAATCAAGGTAATCTTAATTGTATAAAGCCCATTTCTAAATATTTACATTTTATAATTTATGTACCTCCTCTCATATAATATTTCCAATTTACTTATGCATACTAATATTAAGTTTACATACTAACTTTACATTATTAAAATAAGGCCGAATATTATTTTAAATTTCTATAGAATAAAATAAAGGAATACGAGGATAAGCTTCAAAATAACGTTGAAGATCAATTATGCTTAGCGTCCGTACATTATCTTCAAACCCATTATCAAGAAGCAATAGATATTTACAAAAAAGTGTTGCTCAAAAATAGGTAAATCAATTTTTAAATTTTGTCCATCTGTAAAAATATGAGAAATACAATGATCGAAGCATTATTTTTTATTCTTATTTATTGTTTTTTATTTATTGATTTTTCTTCCAATTAATGATATTTACGGATTAGAACCCTTGTGTTAGATTGGACGGGAAACATCATAGGAAAAAAAAAAAATCTCATGAAGATGCCGAATTAGCTTTTTACAAGGAGCTATTGAAACCTAGGTATTCCTTCCTATCCTATCATATTTATTTAAGTTACTTGATTTTTCTCCATTTTCTTTATTACCAGTTGATCGTTATATAATTTCATAATTTATCATTTTTTTATAATTATAAAAATGTAACCGCATTGGAATATTCAATTTAAAATGGAATACGTTTGAAGTTGTTTTCCAAAGTAATATTTAAATTACATATATAAGATAAGATAAATATACTCGTATGATCTTATCATATTTTCGACCAATAAATAATAATAAATTAATAACAAATTAAAGGATTAAATCATTATATTAATTGTCGAATGACGTAATTGTCGAATAAAAAACGTAAATTTACTTTTAATTCTAACGTAGGGATTATCTGGCCCTAAATGTTTACGTGGCTCTCTGTTATTATAAATTGGATTACTACGACGTAGCGCAAAAGGTCCTTCAAGTTTATTTGCAAAAGTATCCGGACAGCGCGACTGCTATCAACCTGAAGGCCTGCAACATTTTCCATTATTACAAAAGTACCTCGGAGATGGCAGAGATAAAACAATTAATCGATAAAGCATCCAATGCTAATCACTTTAACAACGATCTCATTCAGCACAATACAGTGGTGAGCATTCGATTATACTCGAATTTCGACTTAAAAAGCTAAATAAAGCGAAAGTACAGGTATTCAGGAATGGCGAAGGTGCGCTACAGATTCTCCCTGGGTTGGTGGATGTCATTCCCGAAGCCCGTTTGAATCTCGTCATTTATTATTTAAAGCAGAACGAGATTCAAGAGGCGCACGAACTGATAAAGGAGTTGGAGCCTTCGGTGGCTCAGGAGTACATATTAAAGGGTATTGTAAACGCTATCCTAGGCCAAGAACGTAACTCGGTAAATGTATAAATAGTTTTTTTTTTCTTGTAAAACAATATCGAGACTAAACGATACAACGTTCTAGCGAGAGTACATCAAAAGTGCCCAGCAGTTCTTTCAACTTGTGGGCACTTCTGCCTCGGAGTGTGATACGATACCTGGAAGGCAGTGTATGGCCTCCTTCTACTTTCTCTATCGACAATTTAAGGACGTACTCATTTATCTCAACTCCATTAGATCGTACTTTTCCAACGTCGATGGCTTTAATTTCAATTATGCGCAAGCGCAGGCGGCGGTTGGACATTTCAAAGAAGCCGAAGAGGCATTTCTCGCCATAAGGAACGACCGCTACCGAAACGACTTTACTTACATTAACATTCTGGCTTACTGTCGTAAGTAGATTTATGGCTTAACAACCAATTGGTCGTTTCAACAGTAATTTAATTATCCGACATCGCCGCTCCCAACGGCAACCATTATTCCCTTAGATATAATGAACAAGAAAGGTCAACTAGCCTGGGAGCTTTACCTGAAAATGGAGCCTTCGTCAGAATCGTTCGGCTTGCTACAGCTTATCGCCAATTCATGCTACGTTGTGGGTGAGTTTTGGTATGCCGCTAAGGCCTTCGATATGCTCGAGCGACTGGATCCGTCACCCGAGCACTGGGAAGGCAAACGAGGCGCTTGCTGCGGCACTTTCCAGTGCATTGTTATGGAAAAATTACCAAAGTAAGGATTACAAAAATTATTTTCATATCTTATTGGTTCAGTATAAGTAAGAGATTTGTTAATTTAATTAATTTTAATGAATTTTTCAATTAATGTTGCGTTCATTTCTTTGCAGAGAACTATTATCAGAAGTTATTAAAATTCTCAAAAACACAAACAATACACAAGCGGAACAGATAATTAGGGTGATGCGAAAATGGGGAAAGGAAAATCGAGTATCTTTTTAAAAAGTCTTGTAGTGTAGATTATTTATTTTGTCATTATTATCAATAAAGTTAATTAAAAAAAAAAAATTATTTTTCTGTAAAAATTGTACAAATAAAGATTTTCAAATATATAAACAAATAACAGACATTACATATGCACAGGTATGTAATATGTATTATGTTTGTATGCATACATATATATATATATATATATATATGCATATAATACACTCATTTTTAATAGTGCAATAATAATAGAAGAAAAAAACATATGAATGCGATTATTCGTAATTATTAAATAGATAAATTTAGTGAATTAAAAGAAGCGCCATCATTATTAAATATTTGGCGCACTGAAAGCAACAAAAGTTTTATTATGCTTTACAAGTCTTTGGAACTGTCACAATTGTATCAGAAAATTTAAAGAATTACACCGCCTATAAAATAAAAAACAACTTTTTAAAAATAGAAATAGGATGAAAAATAAATTATGTTTAAGCACTACTTTCAACAGAACAATAAATTTAATCATTTTAAATTCCTTTACTATATTCTATTAAATTAAATATTCAATGTGTTGAGTCGAAGAATAGTTGAGAGAAAAAATTGTTTTTCTTTATTCTAATTTTCTTAAAATTTATAAATGACACGCCGTCGAAGCAAAAAAGAAAAGTATTCGCATAAATGAACGATACTACCTGGTCATGTAAAAATAGTACTCAAAACTCTGATAACATCTGAGATGTTAGTTTAAATTGCATTTATTAATAATCGTGTAAAATTTCTTTTTAATTCAAGGCTTCGTCGTTCTATAATAGTTAAGCCAATACTTTACTTTTTGCGATTAATTATTTATTTTTATTCTACAGAACATGTTCATTTATAATACAATATATTTTATAATCTCAAGCATACATCGCACAACTCTCATGTATTATACATTCAATTATTATTTTTAAAAAATCAACGCTTCTCATTCATATTTAACATCGCATTTACTTACATTCTTCAAACATTGTACGAAATCCGTTTAAATATTGATACGCTAGTTTTAAATCTTTTCTCTTTATACTTGAAAGTTAAATGCAGTAATAATATAGCGGAATATTTAAGCGAACCATTATAAATAATTTTTCTAATTTTTTCAATCAGTTCTTTTAATAGAAACCTCTAACTTCTCTTGTATCACTTCATCATCTTAATAACGATTAATACACAGTTTTAAACAATATGTTCGTTTTGTGCTCTTATTTGCATTTTTCTTATTAATAAACAACTATCAGTAGATTCTTCAAGTGATGTGTCGTGTTACAATTTAGTAAAAAGAGTTGGTTTATAAGATGGCTTTTATAAATTATCGTATAAAATTATTTATAAAAATGTGTCATATAAACTAAATTATAAATAAAATGTTAAGATAATATTACAATCAAATGTAAATCGTTTGGAAATGTATTGTTGTTCAACAAATCTTATAATTTAAATGCTTGAAAGCAAAATTAAATAAATATTATTAAAACATTAAGGTGATAAAGGCTTTTCACCGTTAATGATAAAAATTAAAATTTTAATTCTATATCGTTCAGATAAACAAAATTGCAGCCATCGATAAATCGACGGTAATTTGATATATGAATGACAGCACTTTTGCATTTTGAAAGCATACAGAATGAAATAATTGGACATCAGAATTATACACATCACTCGATAATAGTAATACTAACAATGATAATATAAAACTAGAGAGAACCATATGCATAGAGTATTTGTAACATTGACTTTATATCCCGTCATTCGGATTTAGATCATTGTCGCCGTGTCACGACAATCAGTCAAAAATAAGCAAAATGTCATTTTTATCATCACCATGCCTCTTAGAATACATATACGCTTGTTTCGGCAGTGTTAACTACATTAATTAACTTTATGAAAATTGAATGCACACACACGTTCTTCTCATAATCGTATATCGTTTTGACTGTTAGTATTTTATGACTAGTAAAATACAATAAATACTAAACATTCTTTTCACCCTAGAAATCGAGATGTTCCAATGATAAAAAAAAGTTAACACTGAAAGTAATTTAACAATATCAATACGACATAATTAATTTTAAGATTAATTGCTCGTTAAAGCTTAATAATTAAATATGCGTGTTGTTCGATTTTCTTTTTAAGATGAATATTAAAAATTAGCTTTGAAAATACTTCCGACACACTCGCGCGTAGACACACACTCCCACACAAAGAAATAGTAATGACAAAAATAGCATTATCTTCAAAATGATAAAGCTTTAAAATAAAGTTTATAAATATAATTATTATATTCGTCTAATTCCGAAAAAAATTTCATTTTATATAATCTTTTTGCTATATTGATCGGAACATCCGGTATAAGTATGTCGTGTGGTTTTAAAACCCAGGAGAATAATATCAGACTTCGACATATGGTTTCTCTCGCAACTGCATCACGTATGATCAACAATAAGATTAATATAAAATTTAATTGTTAGTAAATTAGATTAATGTAATTATATTTACAGGTTCCCTTAATAAGCTTTATCATTTATTTAAAAAATGGTAATAAAAATGGTTGGACAAGAACGTAAAGGAAGGAAAGTCAGAGATAAACGCGCTCGAGTATTGCACTGCATTAATTATATTATACTCGACCACAAAATCACTAATATCACTAATCGATCGATTCTTTTCGTAAAAATTTCATGAATCGATAAGCTTCAAATGTCTAATAATGTAAGTGTCTGTGCGATTGGCAGTATCGAATGTTTATTTTCGATTCTTTTTACAAATTCTTGACATTCTAAAAGAAATTATTAATCGTTATTTTTTCCATCCGTTTGTAAAACAATCATGCAAGGAATGAGGCAATAGTAACTACCTATTTGGCGAATTATACAATGCAAAATAAAATAAAGGATATAATGACAGAGTAAGAGAGAGGGGGTGAAGAGGAATTCATTCGCATCAGATTCGTCACAGGCGTTCGGGCGTCACATAAAGATCGTAGGCTTTGGCGCGATCCAAAAGTGATTTTTCAGTAAAGTCAATCCAGGGAGCATTAGATGATTTATCTTCGTGGTCCGACTTATATCCGTGGCGTGTCAAGAGGTGATTGTGTCTACACATAATCCCGTTTATTCCTCTTACCGAGGGTCCTTTTGTAACTGCGTGTAAGACTGTTCATAGCGACGGTGCCGAGGGTCGTCATCGCACACGCCACGGCTCCCGCGTTCTAATTCCGCTCCCTAAAATAGTAGACGGCCGGTTTAAATACATTGTGTCTTACACCTAAATTATCCTACAATGTCTAAGATCTTACCCTGGCCCAGGGTAATAGTACGGGGGTGGTCGCTCGTACTCGGTACTCAGTGGCGGCGCCACTGCGGCTGGTTGATACCGGGGAGGGCCACCATTCGGAAAGTCCCAATTCCTGCAGAGGTAATTCAAAGGACTCGATTTACACTCCGTGCTGCACGTCTGCCTGACGTAGTATGTGAATACGAGAAAAGGAGTATGAATAATGTTTGCACGGACACAGACACGCAGCCACGGTGAGTTAATGCATGTATGATCACAGTGTCCAATTACCTCGATCGCTACTTATGTTTCATTCATTAATTTTTTAAAGGAGATGGAAATACTCAATAATATTGAGAGTTACAGACTATACAATCGGATAATAATAATGTCCAGAAGCTTGGTTAAAGGTCTTATCTAATTGAAATTACGAACTAATACTTGGGACGAATAAGTGAGACGGTCGTAGTAAAGGATCCAAGATAAAATGGTAACAGAGCAAGTGTCTACAAAACTCTAAATGCATTTACATCATACGATATTAAGCAAATGGTTAATCTATGTAGCTATCAAAATAAGACACTGGGCACATGAGATTATATGTAATAGAGGTTTTAAGATACGTGTACAGTCAACATTTTGATACTTAATTTGGAAATGTAATAACATGGCAATTGACAATGAGAATGCGCAGAAAAAGAGATAGGCAGTTATAAATTTAAAACTAAGAAAAATGTCAAAGTAAATATAGAGAAAGATAAAGAGTGAAAGAATCTTGATATCCTGACGACTTACGTGTGAAGGCGTTTTGAGTGTCGCGAGAAGTTGCCCCCCCGCAAGGTTCCCACTCACCTGCAAATAACCGGGAGACACAATGTGACCAGTGAGACAGTTCACGAGTTATTCATATTTGCCTCGGTTATCGCAAGTACAATAAACTTTTATCGTGACACGGAGTTTTTCATTGAAGTCCTTCTCCTAACATTGCTTTGTATATTATTATTGAGATTCATTTTTTCGATTTTTTTTTATTTTTCTTTTATGTTTCTATTTTCAATAACAGTATAGCGTTTAATCGAAAATCACCATTTATAAAAATTTTCCAAATAAATAAGAATATAATGAAATAAGCATCTATAAGTGAGTCATTTAATGTAATGAAATTAAATATGAAGTGAAATTCCTTTCAAAAATGTAGGGAGAAGTAAAATGTTTGTTAATTAATAAGATGATTATAGTGTATTACTTCCGTTGTAAAGTTTCATTGGTTGTAAAACCTATGTAAAAATTGGCCATATTGAAGTAATATTGTCAAAAAAGAGAAAAATATTATCCTGCAAAAATTTATAATATTTGCTAGCCATTTATATTGGGTCTAGTCAATGAGTTTTGCTTGTCACCCGCATACATAACAATCGCAAAATATTAAAGAAACACAAAATTCAAGCATACATAATAAATAACTTTATTCGAAATAAAGAAATTGTTAAAAAAAAAAGATTACTGAAACCAATAATTATAATAATGAATTTTAAAATAGGTATATTAACTGCCACTGATATATTTAAAATAAAGACAAATAATAAAATATTTGGCGATGAGTGGGAACCCTGGCGAGTACCAGAAAAAAGGAAAAGAAATTTGAATAAAATGATAGAAAAAGAACATTATCTCTTTTATAAATGATGAGTATAAGCGTAATAAATTATTATTTATAAAATCACATTAATTTTTTACTGTATAATATTTTGTACCATATGCATTAGTAAAATTATTCAAATTAGCAAAAGGCAATTATTACGGTTGGTGCAGTTTGTGCGAGCTTGAACTGCAAAGCAAATTCAATAGAAAGAGCACATAATAAAATTAGTTAATGAAAAAAAGCTTTTTTCTACTAATTATATATATAATATATTGTTGTCTTGTTGTTCCTTCTTTTTTGATTTTTTTTTATAAATGTTTCAAAAAATTAGCGTACTATCTCGATAGTTTAAGTAATATTGTGTGCTGTGAACATTGGCTATTCATAATGGTAATAATTGCTTGTTGAAAAAGTGTAATTGTCATAAAACGGTAACATTAGTGAAAGTGTCAATAACATGTTTATATTGTTTCATCTTTTTCAAGAAATATTTTACTTACTCTCCAAATTATAAGAAGGAAAATGAGCTATTTTATTATTTTTTGTATGACACTTTTTTCTGAAAAAAAAAAAAAATTAAAATATGTCGATTCGAGAATTAATACTAATGTGTTTAATGGTGCATACATGCTCGGCTTTTTAAAAACAGTGCTCCAATCGGTGAAACCTTCTTTATCTCTTTGTAAAAACAAAAATCAAAATCAAAGAACAAAAAATAAAAATGTTACAACAAATTCAGCGGGATACGCAAGTACTGCAGTATCGGTAAAGAAAAAGAAGAATAAAATCAAACGCAACAAAGTCTGCTTCTCGATAAAGTACTCTCGTTGTCAAATTATATAGATAGTGGTAGATTGGTAGTTTCGCGAATTGTACAGGTAATTTCATTAATCCTAAGTTAGGCTTACTTGGGGGCCAGGTCCGAGTATCGTGAGTCATGGTGGGATGAGCTCTGGTGTGCATCCGCGATATGCTCGCGATCGGAATAACCGATCGCCGGACCATTGTAGATCTCAGGGTAGCCACCGACCGGGTGATGTCTGCCGTGAGCTACGTACTTTTTATCGTGGACGCTAAAAAACAAGAGATTCGAGACATTAAAATAGTAAGATTAGCAAGCGGCGATTGTGCATTAACTAACGGATGGCTGTGCTATCTATTTACATTCCTTGGTATTTTGAGTTCTTGCGCGCTCCGATGTATCTGCAGCTGCGCTTTTTAACGCGCTAAGGAAAACTTTACATTATTGTTATTTATTTTGTTTAAGTAATTAATGTGTGATGAGTAAGTAAAATTGTTGCGAAAATATTCTTGAGATTATGTATGAATGCGGATGATATGTATAATTAATCGGAGAAAAACGAATCAGAAAGTTGACATGTTTAAACACGAGTCAGTTTTCTATAACTTCTGATAATTCTATAAATTCTTATTTGGAGTGTATTTAATGACAGTATTTTCTTATATTTCCCTCGTATATTTCTCTCGTATATTTATTGCAACGTAGAAAAAAATTAATTTTAATATAAAAGTTTAATTTCACATTTTTAAATATATTTATCGACTAACTTAAATTACTTTATATTACTTTCAATTAGCGTAGAATTTTCCTTAGTTTGACAATGTTTTCTTAAAATACTCGAAATCTGCTTTGAATATATCATGTTAACTAATTATAATGAAATAATATATCCAAGCTTATAAAGGGCAAATGTATTCTTTATTTAAATAGTGACGCAATTTAATGACCGAGTGTTGTGATAAAGCAAGATAATGTAATAATTGTTGCAAAGCGTGACATAATAAGTTGCCGATATTAGTATTACTTTCCATACACTTTTAATGTGTTTTTCTAGCTAATAGACAATAATCAGTTCATTTATTGTGCTATAACAAATTATGGGCATCTGAAAGATTGATAAAATTTCAAATTTTGCTGGCATTGTGCACAAAAGTACAATATTAAATTAGTTCATTATAATATAAAAATTTTAATTTAAACATTTCATTAATTCAAAGCATATAGAATCGATAATTTTCTTTTCTTCATTTACTTATTGTTTTATTTCTTACATATAATATCAATATAAAGTTAACTAAAAAATTTAGTTTCAAAAAAACCTTTTTTCAATAAGTGCGATACATGCTTAATTGAATATTCTCTGACATGCTAACGTTATATATATTTTCCTTTCTTGATGTTGAATACTTACTGAGCAAGCGGCACGTTATCCCTGTCCGCATATGCGTCATACAAATATTCACTGGAACGGAGCGTTTAAGCAGTTTAATAATTTAAACAACCACTCCACACATTCGATTAGCAAATTAATAATTGTACTAAATGAATTGCTTCTGAAATCTTTTTTTTTTTTAATCAACATTCGTTCACTTGTTCTCTTGTACGCGATATAAAATAAGTATGTAATTTCAAAAGTCATACATTGTAGTTGTTTTTATAACAGAAAATCTGTTGTAGTGATTATAATTGAATTTGATGATATGAGTACTGATTACAATGGCTCATAAGAATAATATCAAAACAATATATTATCGTAATTATTTAAAAATTTTATTATATTCGTAATGTTATTTATAATATACTTAAAAAATCTCAAATATATCAAACACATAAATTGTTTCTAGTATTAAATATTTCATAATGTATTATGCGAGACTTTGATATTTTTAAGAACCATTGATGTGAAAGTATAATTTCGCATAGCGTATATCAATCAATATTAAGAATGACAGCGAAAACATTATTAGCGTAAATAGTGATCAGTCATGCCGTTCAATAGAAATAAGGAACATTCATTACAAAGCGGAAATTTACAAGAATTTTTATTTCAGCGTTGAACGATCAAATTAAAATATGTTATAATTTATAAGATCTTTTTCTGCGAAACTCTTTTATATTATTATATAATTATATATTATATATAATAAAATTATATAATTTTATATAATTATATATATAGGAATAGTATGTAATATTAGTATACAATAATTCCTACGTGACAATAAGCGGATAGGAGTCAAAAGTCAATTTTTTTAAACTAGCCAAACTCAATTAGAAAATTTTTAAGCCAATTCTTAAGAGTCTGACGAGTTAATAAAGAATGCGTTTTTATCAATAAATGAATAAATATTTAAATGAATAAAATACTTACGATTCAACTAAAGGACCTGGATAAGGATCTGACTTTTGATACAAAGCACTTAGTTTTACACACAAAACTATTGTCGGGATGAAAAGAACCAAACACCATCCGACACTTGCCCAAAATCCATTCTATTAGCAAAAAATCAAAATGTTTTTGAAAATAACTTTAACATTATTTTGGTAATGAAAATAAATAATACTTACAAAGGGATCTAGGATTTTATTACAACCAGACACGATTGTTGCGTTATAAGCATTTGAAATCGGTCCACATTTACCAACTTTCGTTAGAGTATTATTTATCACATAATTGAGGTAGCTATTAACTTGATAGATAAATGCTTTACCAAACTCTGCAGCAAGCTGAACAAAAATTATTTTAAATATGAATGTATATAGTATTTTCTGAAATTACTGAACATTAAATTAAGTAAATAATATATATGTATATATTGATATTTTTTATTATTACTAATAATTACGTATAATTAGTTTAACCATATATTTTTTTATTTTCTATGATTACACATTGATTTGTGAATTATTTTTTTTAAATAAAATTAAAAATCGAGAACTTATTGATGTTAAAAATTCAACGCAAAAATAAATTCATTATTAATTTCCTTTTTTTTATTCTTCATTTATGTACTGGAATTATTTTCACTTAAGTTAAAAAAAAATCCAATACAACTAATAAAATTATGTAAATATTTTGTTATAATATATTAATTAATGGTATTATTATTTTTCATATGAATTATTGCACCCTTAAAATTTGAAACTTTATTATTCAAGCCAGTAACTTTATGGTATGATGTAGTCTTAGCACATTCATTGCAGATGCAAGAAGAAATTAATGACTTAATTTTAATCAAAACTAATTATACAAAATTAAGTATATTTTGTATAATTACTATAACTATATTCTGAGTTTACGTTGATAATATAAATTACCGTTTTAACGTGTGCAGGTCCACTTTCGGTAATGAATATCTGGGCCTTATCAACCTCATCGACTAAAGAATGAATAGCTTGTGCCATAGATGTATGATTAAATTTGATGTGCTCTTGTAGCTCTATGGCACTACTGCTCAGTAAGCTGCTCAAATTGCTCATAGGGTTGACAATGTCGCGGTGGTACCCTTCGAGATCGTAGGCATTTTTTAACAAGTCTTCCTTGACATTGTCGTAACCTCTAGGTAATCTCAAGGCCAGATCAAGCAGCTTACTTCCCAATTGCTCGAGATTAATATTCGTGATATTATCTCTCAGATTTTCAGTGTATTGATAAAATTTAATGTCGCTCAATCCACTTTGTGCCAAGGCGTTGAGTTTCTCTCTCGCCGCTTCGCTTATGATTTTGTAATCGTGCGAGAGACTGATCTTTTGCTCCAGTTGGTGGATTGTCTGATTGATATCGTAACGATCGATATACCCCCTCAACGAATCTACGTCGATAATATATTGTAGCTTCAGTACCCTGTAAATCGTCTCGTTTTTGTGGCAAGTGCTGAAACGGAAAATTGAGTAATATATTTAATATCCAGTGATAAATAAAACCATTCAAAAGATTTTGCCATCAAACTCACTTAAGTATATAACTCATATTTATGTCGGCATGCGGATTCTTCGGATATAGAACTCGTTTGATCTGCAAATACTCGTCAACCAGCTCGAACATCCTGTTGTCGCTCGGATTTTTAAGAGGCTCGCAGATCGCCCGTTCTACTAGGACTCCGGTTATCATGTGTACGACCGTAATGATCATCAGTATACTCGTCAGTAGGAAAATTATCCATACCGCCCTAGAAGCATTCCCATATTAAAATCCATCCAATCAAGACGTAGGTCCTTTGAGATAAACTTACATCATAAGGAAGCGCGCCCCTGAGCCCTTGTTGCAGCAGTCATCACCATAACCATCCGGCCGTTTCCCGCAAATACCGCACAATAATCCAAAGCTCAGGCACATAAGAACTGTTAGGAGAATGCTCGAGATACCTAATCCCAAGTAATACCTGCAACGAGATCCGTTTCATCAATTTCTCTATTGTCCAAGTCTCGCTCACCGTAATTTGTCACACCTGTAAGGCGAGTACTGCTCGATATGTCGTCTTGCGAATTCCAATTGCGGCACATATTTCTTATCAATGTCGATATTGAGTCGATCGATTAGTTGAATGATGTTGCTTGCGACCGTGGCAAGGGATTCGCCGGCACGTCTTATACTCGCACTCACTATCGGTATCGTTTGGTTCACTGCTTGTTGTATCTCCTTCTGGATGTTCATAAATTGGTCCATACCCTTGCGCACTTCCATTACGATATTGTCGTCCATGAGATGTGAAATGTTGTTAAGCACATATGTGACATCGAGATCAGGTAGCTGCAACGATCCATGTACGTGCGTAAGCTTACTTCTTCGAATTAACATCATCGCTAAGTACGTTTACATAATCGTTGATTCATGCTGGCTAGGTAAATACGTTTTTACTTTCTACACGATAAAATGGGATTGAGATTTACACGGATGAAATGCATTATTTATTTTTTTTTTTTAATACCAAATCTAAATCTAAATGGCAAGTATTTTATTATGAAATAACAGCAAGAGCCTCAAGCATATAAAGAAAATATTGGGTATCGCATGCATAGCCGGTAATCTACAGTATCAAGCTATGTTGGCAATCATGAAACGAAACAAATTTACAAAGTTGTTAAAAATGCTTACATTACATTTTTTATATATACACGTATTAGGATACGTAACAAAGTCATACGTCATTCGATGACAATTATAAAAAGAGCCTCTGTACATTAATAGCATATACTAGTAATACTGAAACGTCTAAATGAAACTAATAGCAAATAAATATTTTTAAAAAATGGAAACTTGACAACTTGAAAAACGATGTATTTTATATACTTATGCAGGAGCAGAATGTGTGGATGTATGTACCTTTGGAAAGTATCGGTCCAAGTACTGCGTTAAAAACGAATAAACTATTATATTGCATATCGTGTAAATCGAGTGGCTAGAAAATGTGAGATATTTTTGAGACACTTAGAGAAAGTTTAATAAAAGTGTTTATGCACCTTATCGAAGTCCACTTTAACCGTCATCTCGCTAATCTTGTATTTGTGCATCACATCTTTACAGTCCTGCGTGCCGCAGTTCGTCAAGGTTTGAAGGAGATTGCCACGTACCTTCCGGACAACTATGTAATTAGCAGAGAGAGAGAGAGAGAGAGAGAGAGAGAGAGAGAGAGAAAGAGAGAGAAAGAGATAAAAGGTTAGTGACACTAAATAACTGATTAAAAGCTAGACATATAAAAGTTTTAATTACGGATTTCGAGGTGGGAAGCGTTGTTTCTGAGTTCTTTTGTAATGTCATTCATCATCTTTAAATCTTTGCGTATGTTATCGAGTCCGGCGACAATGTCGTTTAGATTCATAAGCGACACGGCATGCGATGACTCAGCAAGCTGCTCGGTGACAATTTTCCCACTTGCTTGCAGTATAACATTGAGTGCCAGCTCGAGCTCATCATAATTCACCTTCAATAACGTCTCGACCTGACGCTTGGTCGTACCCAGGTACAGCTTGACATCACCGAGACTCGTGCGCGCAGCCTTCGGCAAGTCGCGCGTGCCTTCTTGCATCTGCTCATTGGTGGCAAAGGCACAAACAACCCCAAACAGGAGAATTGTTGCGAAACCGATGAGAATGACGCTCAGCATGATTTTACGACAATGGTCGTGCTTTTTGTCAAAGGGCTCACTGCGAGCGCCGCAGTTTCCGGCGCATCTGCAGCAGCAGAAAAAGAGGCCCACGCAAGGAAGGACTGCTGCAAGGAGTATTCCGGCCAGGCCCAGACCAGCTAATCCACCGTAATGGGTCAAAATTATGTGCCACTCCGAAGTTGGATCGGCAAGTACTGGCGTTCCGTTCACCAACCGTATCATACCTAAAAAGTTGTTGAAAATGTAAAATGTTAGTGAGATTATTAATGCCAATTCATCTTCGAGATTACTGTCTTGAATGGGTAAATTGTTATTTTATTCTGCGATTAACTTAGCTCGAATTTCATAGCAATTAATCGAATCTATTACAGAATAGTAGGAAATGTAAGAGGAGATGATTAGTCTCGTCAAGTGCAAAATAAAGGATATTCCTTATGCTACTACTGTTTATACTGTTGAGATAATAATCACGATTTTATTTCTTTACAAAGAAAATACTCCTTTGTCAACATTAAATTGCTTTTTTGTTTTATAAAGATACAGAACAGCGTTTATCTCGATTACAACACACCATCAAATGTTACAATTTAATACGAAATTAATTTCTTAAAATATTAAATCACATATTCGTGTAATTTTATGAAAAAAACATGCAAATCGAACGGTTTCAAAAAGGAATTATAAGCGTAAATATGTTCTTAGTCTTCAAATTTTAATTTAATTATTGAAAAATTAATAACTCGTTTAAATATGTTAATAGCCAATCTATTTGTTTAAAGAAAATCAAATTGTATGCAAACTATTCAACAAATTAAAAAAATTGAATTTATAGGAAAATCGATGTTATTATATTAAATTAATTTATTTTTTAAAAACTAAATGTATTGTATTTTTTACATGAAATCGGACTGATTTAGACCCATGAAGGTACATTTTATTGAATAATAAAAATTACCATTCTAATAATTATTCTATAAATTCTATAGTATGTTTTCTATAGTATGTTTAACTTCTATTGTATGTTTTATTTAATAAGAAATTAATATACCATATAAATAATAAATTGATTGTATTGTAAAAGATTAAAAAATTGCGTACATATGACAAATTTTCAGCACTATAAAAGTTGATCTAACAGTACTTTTATTGAAAGTATTTTAAACTTCCATTTAATGTCTGCACTGTAATCAAATAAAAGTATGAAACAGAAAGATTTACAACTTTAGCGAATAGATATATATGTGTGATTTCGCTTGGCATCAAAAGTACACAATACATTTTATTTTAATCGAACATTGAATATATTACAAAAATATAAAATTATACGCTTATTTATTTTATCTTATATATGCACGCACGCACACACACGCACATACACCCGTATCGAATAAAATTGATATTTAATGATAAAGTATTTTTTATCTACCAAGTTCTATTAAAAATTCAATGTATCAAATATACTTTCAATAGTTTGAATTATAGGGAAAAGGAAAAAACTGTTCATTGAAAATGAACTGAAAATCGATATTCTTTCTTTAACATTACTTTATCAGTTGAAATATATTTGAATCAAAGCGGTGCAGGATATAATAAAACTTCAATGACAATTAATCAATTTCAAATAAAACATATAATGCGAGAGAAAGCATTTTTATTCAAAAATACAAATAAGACGCTTCGATAATAGCATTTGAAAAATATAGTTTCATAAATCTTGATGAATCACATTTCGCGATTTCTCATATACATTCAATGTTTCTAAAGCAACAGAAGTGCAGGAAAGTGAAAATAGAGCCGAGAAAAACACGCCAATAGAAAAAAAGCACCTACATCCCAGGTAATTCGATGCACCGGCTTACTTTTACGTAATGGCAAGTGAGTCTTTCATTGCCGCGCATTTCATAAGAAAGTCAGCGAAACGTTATCTAGACAAACGTCCGTTCGTATGAAATCTTGTCGTTATTGCTCTCTGTCAAAATGGAAAGAAGTATACATTGCCATATTGGGCAACAGCTGATGGGGCGCATGCGCCTGTGAGGGTCCTGAAATTTAACGTGAGCCAAGTTCAGTCCTGCCGTTGTAAAATCTCGTAATCGTTAGTTTCATAGCATATTGTTGAAACATGAACGAGTCAATGATTTTTATTCTCATCCGCCTTCCATTGTATTTTAAGGCCAAGCGCGCACATAATGACATTGTATTCGAATTATGAGCGAGCAAATTATAAATTTAATGATCATAATGCAACTTGAATCGGTAGCTGACATTATCATCCTTTTCATGAATAGAAAGATTCACTGTTTTCTGGCTTCTTGTCGAGATATTTACACATTTGTTATGTCATTTAAGTATAGTTGTCCACAATACTATCACTGCTATTAATATACATTTCATGATTGCTCTTTGTTAAAAATTAATGTACATATTCGTATATAGCAGTACTTCGTACATGGCTTCGAAAGTTATTATTTATCTCGATTTTGATTTGCCAAGTTCACAGTTTTAATGAGTTGAAATCATTCTACTATGCAATTTGTAAATAAACAACCATGTTATTCATAAGAAATATATGCAAAATTTCCCTTTACACGTTAAAAGATACACACCTTTTGTAATAATTATAATCTAATTATTTGATTACACTATCATCCGAGTTAACCAACTTTTAGTTACTCATATGCCTGTATTGATATTCAATTTTCTCAATACGCGTACGGTGTAGAAAATAATACCATTATTTCTTTTTTTTATCTATTATATGAGACTTGTAAGAAAAGTAAATATCAATCAATATTCAATATGTTTGTTTACATAATGGAATTCTGTTACAAACGAGGCAATTCTTCTAATAAAACAAAAATTACAATTTCTTTAAAATAAGTACGATATTCAAGATAATACGATACTTTATTCTATGGCAGCCGTAAGCATTGTTTCTTTTTTTAAATCAAAGCTTTATGAAATAGGTACTATACTACAGCTATACGATGCTTCTTATCCTATAACGACACTATTATACTCTTCCTCGATTATTTATGTACTGTAATCAATTGAGCATCACAATTGGAATTTCACAAAATGGCAAAAGATATTGGAAATCACAAGTCATCTTAAGCGAAGACACTTGATTACAACCTTGCGAAGCATAAAATGAATACTTACATGGGAGTTTCGACACGTGCACTCGATCGGTAATAGCCTCAATTTTTTCCGTGCCGTTGAGCGCAAAGACCGTAAACGGGAATAAGGCGCGAGTTATTGGAGAAAAGGCCATGCGACAAAGTCAATGTCAAACAATTATCGCTGTTTCATTAACGTAACACACTCCATTCTTTCAAACGTCCAAATGTTTGATTAGAGGGCGCCGTTTCTTAAAAATCATCAGCTAATTTCTCCTTATTGATGGAATATAATTGTCCGCTTCTTGTTTAAGAATAGTACAATAGATAGCATTTAATATTAGCAATGTAATATTACATTATGTGTGCATGAATATATATATATCATGATGTATAATTTCCATCTCCTCATCGTTGTCGAATTGAAAAAATTTCATTTCTGCTTTTGCATCGAATTAAAAATTTTATATCATTGACATATCCGATAGAAATATTATGTTTTGAAAATACACGTGATAACTTTTTTTGTAGTCGTGTCGCTTAAAATCATAATCTCTATTTTTTGCAGTTCACTTTTGTAACTTAAACATGGCAACATTAATTTATATGGAAAAAATTTATATAATTTTATATTGTTTAAATAACAAGTTTATTTATCCAAGCTTACTTTGATCAAGTTCATTATCACCACAAGTTATTTTTATATTTTGTCCAATTAGGAGTTTGTAAATTAATATGATGTCGACAAAGTAAATATTTCTTTTCAATAAATGCCATTTTCTTAACTTAATTAAGAAGAAACGATGGAGTTTATTAGAAAAACAAAATTCATTATCTAAAACGTCAATTATAATAAGTTTTTCAATATTTACGACGTAATATTTAGAATTCTACGTACAAAATTTGTTACTCGTAACTAATGGTTATGTGAATTTTGGTAAAATATTTACATTTTAAAATATTTTTACAATAAACTATATTATGAATATTGGTTCTTTTATTATTCATTTCGTTTTTACATGAATGTAAAATGTATACTATTTTTCATATTATAAAAAGCAATTATCAACGTAAATAAACATTTCAACTGAAAATATTTGATTAAGGGAATAACATTACTGTATATTTATATATTCCAATCTAGATTCATAAAATCAAATCAGTATTTCATCCAGCTAGAAATATTTAAGATATGCGATTTATTCATGCTTTAACAAATGTTATTCCTAATAACATTTAGTACAGGCATTATATAATATTAACAACAGTGTTAATTCAAATATGAATTATATTATAATATTGATATTCTACGGCAATGTAAGGCTAGTATTAATTATATATAAACAATGTATAACAATTAGAAGAATTATTATTTCAAGTAAAACGATCAATTCCACATAATACTAACTAGATAATTTATAAAATTATACACTACAATTTTCGAGAGTGAAGTTTTTTTTTATCTATTTAAGAATAGCTTTTCAATTAGAAAATGCAAGAGTTACTTGTACAGATCATGAAAAATAAAAATGACTTCGAATTTTACAAAAAAAAATTTACCGCCACGCAGATATAATTTGCATGCTACTTTTAGCAAATAATTTTACGCTTGGCCACGTATCATCGGTACGAAGTGCCTCGGACAACAATTTTTCCGAATGTTACTACTAGTCACCAAGCGTGAACACGTTTACTTAAAACTCATTTTACTTTTCCTTTCCTTCTCCCTTTTCAACTATTAATCATAGCGACGAGGGACAATGACACTCATATTTTACATGAAAAAGTATTGTTTCCAGCGTAGCGACTTTATTGATTTACAAGCCAACGCGGCAAGTCGTGACGACGAGGTCAATATTATACTTCAGTCGAGATATTGAGAAGGATATATATATTTCGGATGAATTCGCTCTTTTGTACTTTGTAATTCACCTTTCATGATCCTCTGTCACCAAGAGTCACCAAGGAAAGCACAGATTTACTGATATTTACATCAGTTTATAATCTTATTTATATTCTAAGTAATTAGTGAGAGAGGTGTTCTTAATATGCGATATACGATGAAAATTATTTAATATTTTTAAAATATGTAAAAGCCATTTGCATTAAAAATAAATACGTTATCCCCCCTCTCGCTCTCTTACATATCTTTTTCATATTTGAAATGGCTGCATTTAGCGGTCACTTTTAATTTTGCGTCTTATTTATAGTAAAAATCATGATTATTTCATTAGAATAAATACATTAGTAAGGATAATTATATATTTAAATAAAATACACAGAATGTACAATAAATCTTTTGGATCCATATATTTCGATTATCATTATAAGATTGCCAATACTACACACGCTCCAATTCAAACGTCCACACTTTTATTTTATCGTTTTATGTCCCGGATGTCGACTGGTATGATGCCGTCAATACACCTTACAAATGATTTCTTTATCTTTTTCTGTATTGTAGGCATCATAAGAAAGGCCATTTAACTATATAGAGGCAAACAATTATATACTGAGATAAATGAATTTTTCTCCGTGTATTTCTTTATCCAACAAATAGGAAAACCGGCAGCTAGTATTCTAGCGCTCGAGTCCTTTTTCATCAATCGCAATAAATTCAGTAAACCGATTTTATCGCTCATCTCGCTCACTCGAAGGTGTTGTGTTTCATTTTCGTTCTTCTTTGAACTGCCACGAAATTTATGACGGCGTACAAGCGATAAAAGAACATTTTCTCAAGTAAAAATTCCAAAGTTTAGCCATAACTAAACATATAAACAAAACTTTAAAATTATGCATAAATGCGGCGCCCGATCACTCTCGTCCTTTAACTCGGCAAACTTGTAAAAATTTCGAGCTCAGTTATTTATACATTTTTGATGATCGTGTCAAACATTGTATTATTTATAAATCGCTGTATTTGCGTAATTGTATAAAAAATTTGCCAAACTTCGTTAATACCGATGAAATTATATTTAGAAATTTCTCTTAAAATCTCGACATTCGCTTGCACTCTAAAAGCGTCGCATTGGGAAGGCCGCAAATAAAGTGACCCATCTTTGCACAAGAAAGGAGAATAACTTCCAAGAGACGTGATTTTAAACGAAATTGTAAATGAGTGTATTTTTAGAGATCGGGCGAGAATAATATCAAAGATCAAATGAAAATTATCGATAGTGTTTAAATGCCATCAATATTGCAATATTTCGTGTGCATATGCGACAAGACTCATAATCATTATGATTGATTATGCATTCTACGAAAAGGTAGATAACGGTTTATAATAAATAGATTTTACGAGCCTCAACAGTGTCTAGTGATTCATTCAGCAGAGAGAAAAAGAACAACCACGTCAAATTTCTCGGAATGAATATTAAGGAATAGAAGGAAAGAGGCGTAGTAACTCAATGTTTTTTGATAACGAAGCCAAGAATAACGTCGGCTGGTATTATTCATGAAGCCCGGCTTGCTGATGAGGAATAAAAGTCGTGAGCTATAAAAAAGGCAGAGGCTTTCATTCACGATATTTAATTACCGTGGCCCGTGTAATAAGTCTCATTTGCATCATTGCAGTACCATTAGTGATTACAAGATCGGAAGGCCGAGCGAGCGTGAACAGCACGATA
This sequence comes from Ceratosolen solmsi marchali, assembly GCF_000503995.2. Taxonomy (NCBI): domain Eukaryota; kingdom Metazoa; phylum Arthropoda; class Insecta; order Hymenoptera; family Agaonidae; genus Ceratosolen; species Ceratosolen solmsi. Next base: position 26,361,172 of record NW_011948412.1, on the reverse strand, counting down.
TGCGCGTTTGTGAAAAGGCGGATTGACGGGATGGGCGATAACAGATTTAACCAAGAGGCATCCGAAAAGACCGAGTAAAAGGCCAAGAAGGGGATAAAACATACTCGAGAAAGCGGGTCGAGTGGCGCGCAGAAAAAGCGCGACACCATTGCCTATCTAACAGCTTTTGCCCTTCGCCGGTGAAATCGGCCTCGTAACCGAGTCTTGCGAGCTTGTGCTGGTAGCTTTTTGGAACGAAGCTCCCCAGTGCGATTGGATACGCTGAATCAGAGGAATTGACGTGTATAAATGGCATAGGGACGAGAGGGTGGAGGTGGAGGTGGAAGTCTTTAGGTGGTAGACTTGTCTCACATTCTATATCGCATTCGCCTTTATAGAAATGGTTCACTATGGCCATTGTATGCTGTGACGTAAGAATGGCAAGTAACCGTGGGGGGGGGGGGTCGCACACGTAGCTGCGCAACATGGATTTCAATCGTAACCGTTAACTGATCGATCCTCGCTCTGTCCTCGTTCTTGGGCCGAGATATCCCGCCATACCTGTTATGCTTCCGTCAATGATGATGATTTCACGAAATAATTGGCGCTTTCCAATTGCTTATAAGGTGATCTCATTCGCGCGTTGATGGATCTCCCTCTTCCTTGTATGCCTATTTCACAATGTCCGTGGATCACTTTATTTCATTCCTCGACGATTCAAAGTAAGCTTTGACATACTAATCTTCTATTTATTTTATGCTTTGATTGCTTAGGACCAACGTTCTTCTTCATAAAGATGCGGCCCGTTTAATTAATAGATTTCCTACAATCGAACGTATGCAGCTTACGATTGATTCGCAGAATGTGTGTGTGTGTGTGTGTGTGTGTGTGTGTGATCCGCAGCTTCGATGAATAAGTGCCATAAGATAATGTAATGTTATTAAGGGACTTTGTAAAAATATTCGCTTGATTCAAATCTAATACACATCAATTTAAATAATAATCTCGCGCTATACATTGGACTCGTAAGCAGTATAATGTGGGTCGAAACATACATAACGTAGTCTTACTTTCATTCATATTTATGTCGATATTAAATCATTATGGCAAGGTCAATTATTTATAAAGATATTACAATTGCACCTAATAATGTTATACAATAATTTTGTATGAACGGGTATGGCAACAAAAAAATTACCGAATTTTTATCGTAGAAATGTGTTGTTCAATAGATCTTGAAATTAATGCTTGAAATCGTTTGAAGGTGATATTGATTAAACACAAAATTTGAAACAAATTTAGCCTTGATTATGAATAAAGTTTGAACCATAAGTCAAAAACAATGTTTGAATAACTACTTAAACCAATCATTCATTATATCCTAGTCTTTTTAAAGTACCGCGATAAATGTCTAGCAGCATTAAATTTTTTAATCTACTTGAATGCTGTAAAGTCATTACTTGACCTGAAAAAAGTATATTAATAGTAATAATAATAGTCAGTGGTCAAAATATTTAAAAGTAAATTAAATGCATATTGGAAGTTAAATCGATATTAGTTAGATATTCATTAGTAGGAAACAATAATTTGTTAAGAGCCATAATGATGAAATCGAATTTTCGTAATTAACTTGCAGTAAATTTTAAAAGATAATATATAATGCCATCGTGTATAATTCTTCGTTTATTGATTTTTCACATTTACATTCCTAGAATTTCTTCATAGAAATTACAAATAGTAGTTCGATATTAAAATTAATATTATTCGTGTAACAGAGTAACATTAAATTAATCTTGGATAAAATCGTACGAGCAAGATTATTCCATGATAAATTTTGTATTTTAGTTCGAAATTTTCATTTAAAAGCTAGAATGAAATAGATATTATTATAGCTATTACGGCAAGCAGTAATTCACTAAAATTATTCTCGTAAATTTATGATAATTAAAAATCAATTATTATTTGAAATGAGAGTTTATTAGTGTATATGTATATTTATTAAAATTATAAAATATTTTTAATATTTCATGAGCCATAAAAATAATAAAAAATGTATGGCAAAATTGTGAAGCATTTGAGGATAATGACTTATTTACGTAAATGTACTTTTAATCCAAGATGTATAATATCGATCATCGTTACATAATCTGGTTGAGTAATAAATGATTATAATTTAACAATTATTTTTCGTTTTGTCAAAGTCGAAATATAATTTTTTTATTTATGTGACTAGTAAAAGCCATTATAATAATAATCCATCGAATAATTCAAATATGGAAAAATGTTTTTGCGCTGTCATACGATAACATGTGAGGACGACGCAGGAAATCCAATGTTCCTGACAATTCCATTCTATTTTTAATAATTTTCCCATAACCGACCGACATTTTTATTTCCATTTCTCTTCTGCCTGAATTTAAAGTACTTTCCCGAGCAATCATAAAAGCACTGTAACATCAAGCGTATTTTATTTGTATATACATGATGAGTGCTTTTTAACATATCTTTTGTAATAAATGACACGCAAATCGAGTCAAACTTTACTCGGCAACCAATATACATCAAGTCGAATACGATTTCTTTATTCAAAGAATCAACAGAACGTTCATAAAATTAGACTTTTCTATTGTCTCCCGTATGTACAAACACGCATCTCTTTATCTGTGTTCCAAGTACTCTCTTAGTGATACATAAGCCCATCCAATGTAACCACATAGTACTGTATAATTTTGTTTTTAAAACTATGTTTCGAGTACGTCATAATTACTCCAGCATCATCGGCCTCTGTACGTCTACTAAAGGCGTATTAACCGTGGCTCGCTTAATAAAATAAAGTTGATAAAAATTAACGGGGCAGGAAGTTGAAATTGTTGCATAATATTTTTACAACCTATGTTACATATTCGTCTCAAATTACCATCCACGTAATGCCGCATCAATGTAATAGTTTTTGTACAAGTGATTTTAAGTGCACACGTACACACATCCATGGCTAAAATTTCGGTGCCTGCGTGTGTTTCACGCTCGTTTTAATATGCACAAGCTTCTCATGTTCACGATAGTCAACGAGATATTAAACCACTGCGGTGACGTTAAGGCGCACTTTATCGTCACGCACATCACTTACTGATAGAATATAGTATTTCATTTACTTGAAAGTCGGAAAGTACTCATTTAAAAATAAAAATTAAAACAATACATGTAGTGTATCAATTGATGTACGCCGTGTCTATTTACATAACCAAATAATATTTCATTTCAATGTATGTCGAGTACATTATTATTTTAGCTAGAAAAGCAATTTTTTCACAAAGATGATTAATTATTTTTCACAAAGATAATTATCGGATTTTTATCTGTCATTTGTGTTTTATCATACCATATAGTGTTGTCAAATTTTAGGACCACGAAGTGCGCGAGAATTATATGCATTTTGAAATGCTCGCAGGTGAGGTGAAACCGGAAAGTACTATGAACAGATACTGCATATTGTGTATTACACGCTGAAATATCGATATAATATGCCAAAGTTTAGGAACAAAGAGTGAAATTGGTATCGTTGATGATTCGATTGTTGTTGAATCGAGCGATACAAATATTTAAATTTTGAACTCTTTTTTGCTAGGAGTGAATTAGTAGTGACAAAAAATTGATGTACAATATTCTAGATTATAATTTATAATAGTTAAGCTAACGAGTACATTCGATTAATCTTTTCACGATAAAAAATTATTTAACTGCAAATATTTAAATGCTCAAGTGTATAAGAGAATATGCATATATTGAAATGTGATATTTTGTAGTTTGACTTTGTAATTTATGCACTGTACACGTAATAAAGAAACATTAAGACATGACAAATTTACAAATTATTTCATTCATCTTTTAATGAGTATAATTTATAATTCTGTAACAATATAAGTTGAAGAACATGAGGCTTGCAAAACGATTGCGTTTTTCGCGAATATTCGTATTTGAGAGCCGAAAACAGCTCTGCATCAAAGAATGCAAGATGTTTATTTAGGCCAGTAAATTTTACAAGTCGAACAATTCTATGTGAGTAACACATACTTAATTAACATACACATAGTTATATCTTAATAGTAACGAGAAATGGAAGTTTCTGAAATGTTGACAATTTTTTCGATCTGGTGAATGAGAGATTTTTTAGAATTTCCCGCAAACAGTTTTTCGAGTAAATTTAGTTCATCAAGCGTCTTCAAAAGATTTTAACTACAGCTAAAAAAGTACCTCGTGAATGATAATTGCAATTATAAACTTGACGTTAAGTTAAGTGAAAATCAGCCCAACAATTCCAGAGGTGAATAATAAAGTATATATGAGCGCTCGTACCATCTATCGAACCATCGTTTTATTGGACAATATCGTGCGAATTTAGCATTGCGCTATCGTGAAAGTCTCGAGCGTTGAAAATTAATCGTGAAACGATGTCAAATGCAAAATCAACCCAAAGTTAATAAATTTTGTGTGCAGGCATATTGTTTAACCTACATGAAAGTATTAGAAAGCTCGTTAATGAATGTTACCTAAATGTCATTTTTATCTTCATCTTACGTATGTGCCAAAGTATTTTCTCTTATATCGCTTATATCACTTGAAAAGAAATGTAGCGAAGGCAGCATTTTCCTTCAATTTTTCACATTGGAACTCTACATTTTCCGTTACTTTTAAAAGTAATGTCGATATTTATTTTCTATTACTCATAAAAATACTGTTGTTTAACACATATGGAGCTCTGAATTGTCAAAGAACTAATGCACTTTTTTTTTTTTTATTTACTCTTGTTTACTATTTATGTCAGCGGTGACGAGTTTTTGTAGATTTAATGAAAAAGTTCGTATTCAAATTTTACAAAATTAGTTAATGTGCAAAGGAACTGATTAAATTGAAGGCGGTTGAGTAGTATTGTGTGAAATTAACGATCGTGTGTTATAAATTATGATATATAATTTATATGCATACTCGGTATGTAGTCCGTGTGACAATTGCCAATTTTGGATAGATAAAACAGCGTATGAATAGCTTATGAATAATATGAATGATACAACATCTTCTAAATATCATGGTAATTAGGTTAAAGTGATATATTTTTATTATTAATTAGGTTGTGGGTAGATGTAGGCGATTGATTGTAAAAGCATTAACAAAAGTTTAATCGCTTACTCTTATAGACTTCGATCGTCTTTTCATCTTCATAAACTGTTTTCGTTTTTTTTCAGTTACTGCAATATACTAGAATAATTAACTTTCTGATATTTAAAAATTATTTATATACGAGATAGCGTTAAGAAATATTAAAATATACATAATATTTAGGATTCAATTTAGCTGCATCATTTTATCAAGATATCTTATCTGCAAACTAATCATTACATATTTTTGTGATTATGTATTCTAGGTTTTTACGCCAAGTATGATAAGACATCGTTGTAGACGCGTTATTTGTTTATCACTTTCTATCAGTAAACTTTTTGAGGAAAAATAATCACGATTTAATTTAAAGCCTCAAAACAATGAGACAATTTTTCTTCACCAGTGTGTACATATTTAGCTATTATGCAAGTTCATCATATAGCATGACCAGCATTGATTATAATATTGACTTTCATATGGTCATCATGAAGATTTAACATTTAATTTACACAAAAATTTTATTTGTGATTTTCGAACATTTGATTAAACTTTCATTCGATAATACTCATAAAATGTTTGTTTGGAATTTTAAGGAATAATCATATAATTTTATGTCGTTTCATAAACTGCGAGTAGTGAGCGAAAGTGTGATTTAATATTATGTCTAAGTATTATTTTACTTACCGACAGTTATTAATATAAATAAAAAAAAGTAAATCATGTTGCGAAGGTCGCTCTTTATATACATCCGTAATTATTGAATAATCCGTAATGTTTTAACTAAACGAGTCCACGAGTCCAATATTAATAATGAAACACGTTGTCAGTTACCATGAGCTGAATTTGTCTTCATGTTTTCTCTACGATGGCCGACAATATTACATTTGTAGCACCAATAATTTTTTTGTATAATAGTTTTCTGTAATTTGAGCTTGTACCTTAATAAGTCTTACATAATACGAACAAAGTAGTGTTCTTTCTTTGTACTAAAATTTAAAAAAACAAAAAATCATTAAAATGTGTTGCTCTAGTATTGCAAAAACAAGATACGACAACATATAGGTGAATGAAGAAATAGAAAGGCGCGATTACAGCGGCAATTATTTTTGACATCCAGCAAGTAGCGTGATCGCCGCCAATTGAATTCTTTTCTCAGATGACAGACACAATGGGAGAGAAGGAGGAGACAGTGGAGTTGAGCAACAAAGACGAGGCAGTAGAACTGTCTCTTGGAAAAAGTCAAGCGCGGGAGAGAAACATTAGCCTCGAATACTTCGTTTAAAGCAGTAAATTTGTCCGGCTTTATCGAAAATTGTAACGAGCGTGCCCAAATTGGTGAATAAATGATGAGAATAAACTATGAACGAGATGGGAAGGGGTTTAAGAGAGGGAGCACGATAAAAAGTCTGTCGTTTCCGAGCATATTATCATTAGTTGCGATTGCATCAATAATTCCGAGCTAGTTGCTGGCGAAGATGCTGCGTTGGGTTCACGATCGGAGTATCCGGGGGAGGAGCGAGGAGCGGCGACGAGGGGAGCAATGAAACGTCGAACTGTGGTGTTGATGTTATAAAATATTAAAATTAAAAACACAGCTCTTGTTTTGTCCTTAGCGGGTGTTCGAGTCTTCCTTTTCAGTGCCTCGAGGGCGATCGAGGTGTCAATGGCCCCCGGGGTCCGCACACGTAGGTTGGGTGAACGCGCGAGTCGTTGTTGGAGGAGTTCATGTATCTGGTCGACCGTCGGTGTCGACGACAAAAAAGGGGATCAACGACGCGAGACAACGACACAGCAGCTCACTATAAATTGCACCCCCTTCCCCTCGACCAATGCCACAATCCGTTCGCTCGCTCGCCAAGTCCTTGAACAAACGGAAGGAACGGCGAATTTGAAATGACGATACGTCGCGACGACGACCGAAAACAAAGGAGACGCGCGCGATCAACGGCGATGCGCCTTATAGGACGGGGGAGGCGGAACGGAACGCGGGGCAACATCGTCGAAGAGGTCGGCTCCCTTCTTTCCCTCCACGATCGTCTCAAATTCTCTCGCTCACTCGCTCGCGCTCTCTCTCTCTCTCTCTCTCTCTTTCTCTCTCTCTCTCTCTCTCTCTCTCTCTATCCACTCGTACGCATTTCTATTCTCGTTGGCTTTCTTGGCGAGAGCGCGGCGGGCACTCCATCAGCGCCTAGTGACTCACTCACCCTCGGGGTAGGCTTGCTTGCGCTGCACGAGGTCGATGAACATGTTGGTGACGTTGTACAGCTGGCCCATGCCGCGCGGATTGAACTTCGTGGTGGCATTGTAGGCCAGTCCGGTCTCATTGACGCGGCTATAGGCTACCGACTGGAGTGCCATCGTCTCGTTCAGTTTGCGCGCGAGCCTCTCGCTCATCTCCGCGGAGCCGTGCCCGAGCAGCTGGAGAAGGAGGAGGAGGAAGACCGGCAGCAGCAGCAACGGCGGCGGCGACGACGCCAAGCCTAGCAGGGGACGCATGTCGACGCGCACTACCGCCGGGGATTAGGGTATCGGGAAGGACGGCTACCGAGGAAGCCGACACGTGCCGTTCTCGTTACTGCGCCTCGGACGCACCGCTGGCGACTGACTCTCCGCGCTCTCTCAGCTCTCTTGCGAGCCGCGGCTCCTCCACTCCCCGGCTGACAAAGCGACGGTGGCGATTCTCGCACGCAAGCATGCATGCACTCACACACTCGCGTACTCGCGTGCTCATGACCCAAGCACGCACGATTGGCAGCGCTTTAACCGTTAAGCCACTTCTACAATCCAGTACATGTGTCGCGCGTATCGACCGCGTCAGCCGATTGTGGATGTCCTCCGCTGGGAAGGAAGGAGCGTAACGGCGAACTCGAGCGCCTGCGCCGAGCCTCGAGGAGGCTTCGCTCTTC
>NW_011948412.1:26340295-26353113 GCF_000503995.2 Ceratosolen solmsi marchali | reverse complement strand
CTGGAGATTCGCTCACCCTCTCTCTCTCTCTCTCTCTCTCTCTCTACCGTTGCACATCATCGCAATTAAGGATGAAGGATCCGAACACGAACATTATTGGACCTTCCTTGTGGATCTACCTTCGAATTTCTTCAATTGCGATCTCGTTCAATTCCGAGTTTGACTTGCGTTTACGATGATTATTGAATTGGCCAATGGCTTTAAACCTCTATTAATTGCTTCCCTGTAAATCTTTAAGCGAACACGCTTTTCCAAACGCCCTGCATTTGTATCTACGCAACCAGGCAGTTGGGTCGTTATTATCGAAATACGGATAGATTGACGTTATAGGAAGAAGGGTCCTCACGGACAATAAAATTTCGTAACTCGAACGTACGAATCCCTGCCTAATGCTTTGCTGCCTAATCGGCGATTAAGTTTACGATCGAAGCATGCCAAATAAATAAAAGTAACGGGGCATCAACAGCCCCGTTGTCTGAATAATCGTTGGCCCTAAAGGTTGTACCGTCAGGATGAGCGTAACCGTTCACATTAACCCTAGTCCGATGAACCGACTACCAATGAGCGTCTTTCTTTGTCGACGCTTAAGGCACCAGCGATCTCGTTTAGCGCTGCTGTGATTGGCCAAGGCCACGTCGGTGTGCATGCGCGCACGCGTGTGGCCCGACCTTAAAGACAGCCCTCGGCTAAGGGAACGGGAACAGGGATAACGCTATGTAGGCGAACCAAGGCAAATGCACCGTAAGAACGGAGGCTGTGACGGCGGAATTGTTGTAGCGGGTGATGGGAGGGGGGTAGTAGTGAGAGAGGATGCGGTCGTTTCCGGCGCTTCTCAATCGACGACTATGACGAGTGCGGAGGTAGGTGGTATAGGTTCGTGATGGGAAAATGCAAAATAATTTTTTATCACGGATAGGTGATTGAGTATGTCCGAGATTGTGGGCGCGATTATGTTATTTGACAAAGTAGTCTGGTAATACGATATTACAGTGGTAGGTGATTCCGCGACTAGTTTTCCTCAACGTCAATGGCCACAATTTATATCGTGACACTTATATGCCGGGCCTTTACACCTTTTTACATTCATGCACATTTTTGCAAAATGTATCGTGCCTACATTCAATGTTTTTAATATAATTGCACTTTATTAATTACAGTCGTTAAGTTTTGCAAGTTCTTTGCATAGTTCTTTTCTCATTTATGATTATTTCGTGAAATGCTTTTTAACGGATTTGTGGCATTATATTAAAGTATGAATTATTAAAAGTATTCTCATATGATTATCATATATTGGTGAAGTTATTTAATTTTATCGAATGCACAAATAAGTTACTCGATAAATAGCTTTCATAAATGAAATGATAAATGATATTTTGCTACATTATCAATCATTATATTTTAATTGTTATTTTTATCATAAATTTTCATCCTAACACTATTAGACATATTTGTTTTTATTGCTATCGTAAGATTCTATAAAAGTCATATATATATCGCACACAGGCAGTGGCATTCAGCAGCATGTGCCCATACATGTTTATATGCGCATGTGCACTCATAGATACAAAATTTTGGAAAATTTAAAAATAAAACGCTTTCAAAATTAGTTACCGTCTAGACGTATGGTCAAGGTCAATACGCTTATAGGGTAAGGTTAGATAATACTAGCATTCGGATGAAATTATACGAATAATACGTGTTTTCTTTTTTGTTTTAAATTCATTCCAGTTATTTAGAGAAGTTTGCATTTTTCCGTGTTTATTTTTAATTGTTCAAGATGGCCAAGATCTTTTAGGAGAAAAAAAACATTAATTTCATAATTATGCATTAAATATTACATCATATTATTTTTAATTTTATAGACATTAAATTAATCAATATTTATTAAATACGTCTTAAAATTTTTTTAATTTATAATTGGGCATGTGACTATTCATTTAATTATTCTTTTCCTTTTTCGGGGTGACTTAAATTTTAACTTATTGGGTTAAAAAAAGAATTTAAATAATTATTATTCTATAAATCAGACTTACCAGTGAAAATTGATTTTCATAAAATATACAAATAAATATTCTTGTACAATGTCTGTTGTACTTTTAGTCATTGTAATTTAAGTATTAAATAATTTATATTTTAATTCAATGTTGATATCCACTATGTAGTAATCAATAGTTTTAAACGATGATTGACATTACAATTATATTTAATATGAATAACAACAAATTTGTATGATGTCAAATTAAGATTTATAAATTTCTGTGCATTCGCATGTTAAGGCACATTACGTAAATTAAATTAATCCACAAAATTGCATACATTCATAATATATAATTTATTGATAATTCAATTACTGAAAACTGCTTCTATGTTTGTTGATAATAAATAATAAACTTATATATATAATACCTTAAATAGAAAGATTGAATTTAACATTAAATGTTAAATTTCATGTTTATGATCGGGTAAGTAAACCTAGCAATAAATGATTTATCTTTAATTTTAGGTAGCGATATAAATTGAAATCATTATTAAGCCAATAATTTATTTTATAATAGTTGATAATTTGTATTTTTATCTATATTATAGCTTATTTGCTAATTATACATTATGGATTTTCGATACTTAGGGAATTATTTATTAAATAAAATATTTTTACATAGTATACTTTATTAATAGTATATGATTATATAATATATGAAATATTATTTTTATATATTTTGTTAAACTCTATTCTTATAAAAACAAAATCTTAACTTGAATGAATTATAAGACGTGGAGCGTAAAAGAAATATAGATTTTTATAAGAAAAATCTTTTATAAGAAAAATTCTTATAAAAGTAAATACCATTTATAATTTATTATTATGAATTAACAATTAATTATATTTTGCTAGAATGTACTACATTTAAGATTATAATAATTTTTAACTGCATTGATTTGCTTTTTTAATATGGTTTTAGTAACTTAATCTTATAAATATTATTAAAAAGTATATTGTTATGATATTGTAATTTTTAATAATTCCTAACTCCAAACGTCCCCTTATTATTTAGAAGACTTTTATATCTTACAATATTTATGTTATTCAGTTAAAATTCTTTCATTGTGTTACTTATTTTATAAATAATTTATTATTAATTTTTAAAGATCGCATATATATATATATATATATATATATATATATATATATGTGTATATTTTCATATATTTAGTAAAAAAATTGAATAAAATATATTTAAAAGATATAAAAATTTTTATATAATTAATTATAAAATATATTATCTATAGAATTATAATTAATTGCCATGCCTCATTTTTATAGGCCTTGGTAATTCATTACTTGTATTTGTAATCGAGGTTTCATATTCTATTAGTATTTTTGCAGGAACTTTTGGCTTTGAATATATCGTCGTTGTATCATTTATAATTCTAAAATGATCATAAACAATAATTTTATTATAATTGAAGTTATAATTGTAAATAGTAAGTTTTATGTAATAATTTTCAAATGCTGATGTAATACTCACTTGCTTAAATTTTTTCCGAATATTTTTTGTACACTCGGTTGTAATAAAATTTCAATTCCATCAGTCATAATTGCAGCAGTTGTTGATTTAAGCTCATTATGATTTGTACGTTCATTAGTATCTATATTTTTTGTGTTTTGGTCTTTATTTTTAAAAACAGATTCAATATGTTTTGAGAAATTTTGTACCAATTGTACATGTTCAACCGGTATTACTGATTTCGATACATTTTTGCATTCGTCAAATTCACGATTTTGTAATGTAATTAGTGGTTTCGGTAATTCTTTATGAACATTACTTATTTGTTCTTGTGGCTGTTTCTCAATTAATACCGATTTTATAACAGATTCTGTAGTGTGCGATTGGAGATAATTAAGCATTTGATGATAAATTTCTTTCTTTTCTAGGTTGTAATTTAAATCTAGATTATTACTATTCAATAAATGTGTATAAAAATTATGATTTGTATTTTGTAATGGTTTATTATTTGAAGAATTTGATAAGCTATTGCTAAGAGAATATAACTGTGTAGGTGAATTGGAATTTCTCCATGAATTGTATCGGATTGGTCCTTTAGATGTATGCTTAATTTCATGCGAATTACTAGATTCTATAAATGTAGTTAAGCAATTAGTTAATTTAGAATTTTGTTTTCGACAAGGTCAATATCTAACGCATATATTTTCCTTACCTTTATTTAAAGGGCTTTTTTCGGTGTTCCGTCTATTTGAATAATTTTGGGGTGATTCTGCTATTTTTTTTGTTGGGAAATTTTGATAGTTTGGATTGAATACCACACGATCAGACTTACTTGATTCCCAGTTTATATATGGATTATTAGCATTAATTTGTGATGAATAGAAGTTTTCATTAGATCTGTAAAAATACGTCTTCTAATCAAAAAGTTGTTAATCTAATTTTATTATATTATTAGTATTATTATTTATTATATTATTATTATTATAATTACATTATTTTTTAATCACAAAATTACTTTTTCGATAAAATTTAATACATTGATAATTCAATTAAAAACAAAAAAGATGAATTACATGAGTATCGTTACAAATGACTATAATATTTTAATGACTTTAAGGCTATAATTCTTCGTATATAAGTTGCAAATACACATAATCTAAAAGTTTATTTATTAATGTAATTTAAATTGTACATAATAATAATTATAATAATAATAATAATACATTCAGGAATTATTTTAATTAAAGTAAAATTTAAATAGCAAACTCAAATAAAATAAACAAAACGATTAAAGTTTGTTTAATATAAAATTATTTTGTTAAAATTTTTGGATGATTTGGATTTTTTAATAATAACGTTATGATAAATAAAAGTAATAATTTCATTTTTCGAAATAATTGTTTTTTACACATATTACTACTAGATATTTTCTTTAGTTACATAAACTCACTTATCATTAAGATGATTATACGATCCTTGTAATTTAGAGGGCAGATTAGACTCTATTCCTTGATTATATGCAATAGATGTGAGCTTTATATTTGGACGGTATGATAAATTAGGTTTTTTTGTTGAAATGTAGGATTGTTGCTGATGTTCATAAAAATTATTTTGTCCTAATTGAGGTTTTGATGATGGTCGATCTCTTGGTATAGTTTTTTTTGTAACAAAATAAAATCCTTCTTGACTTTCATGAAAACTATCCTGTTGTCGTTGTGGTGAAACCGTGTTTATTAAATTTGGAAGATTGTATGAAAAAAATTCATTGTTTGGATAATAGTTATTTAATGGCTTTGCATTTAAACCATAATTTGGCGGATTAGGATTGTTGTGGTCTTGAAAATTATGAGGATAATATAGATGCGACGGTTTTAATGAATTATATGGTCGTTGAGAAAATGTAGATTTTTGCGTAGTTGGTATTAATTCAATAAAATTTTCGCTTACAGTCGTTGGATTTTGTTTGTTTGATTGTATATTTGATTGATTTGGCCCGATGTCCGAATTTAATGGACGATCGATATTTATATTTGATCCGTACATCGAATCGCGAATAATAATTGGCGAATGTACCGCGTGATTATTAACAATAATCGTAATATTCTCGCCTGGCCCAATTGGGCGTTTTACAACGATGCGATTTTGTTGATTAATCGTTGATCTAACTGGATTTTGCCTTTGTGGAACTCTTTGATTAAATTTTTTTATCGATACAACTCGCGATTCCGTATCCCGATCATCTGCGTTTGATTCAATTTTTTCCTCATCATCATCATAAGTACTTTCATTTGTAACCGACGATTCACGCTGCTGCAAAGGATTTTCTATCCACGGGTCTAAATTAATTTGATCCAATATGGGATCATCGCAGTTCAATCTCTTATTTCTGATATTATCAGCGGCTAACATAACAAATGGTTGTATATTATCAATGTTGTCCAATGTACGGCACAATACTTGAGCCAAAGTAACTTTTCTTATTTGTTGAAGCTGTTTAGGCGTGAAACTGCTCTCTATAAAAGGATTTTCATACCAGAATCTATCACCCTTACGCAAGCTCCTAAATTGCTGAGCAATGATGCAAGCAAATGTAGCTCCGATTAATCCACCAACAACTGGTCTCTCGGCGAGACCAGCGGAGAATAAATCAATATCTTCCACTGCAGTATAAAGATCTTTAAATTTTCTCGCTGTTTCTGGTACCATTATTCGCTCAAGCTCTTTCCAATTTCTAATGGGACTTAGCATGCAAGGAATTCTCCACTCTACGAATGGTGGGATGCCGTGATCGCGGCCTCGTTGAATATTTAACGATGCCAGATCCATGCCGAATGGAAAGCCAGGTGTTTGGAACAAATGATTTGTTAGTTCATCCGATATGAACTCGTCTCGTTTCTGTGATGGCTGATTTATTAGGCCGAGTAAAATGCGATCGACTGAGCCGGCTGTTTCTAGATTTACGGGATTACTGAACTCTTCGTGAATTGTTACATCTACGAATATAATGTTATGTAAGCTTCTTAATGTTACTGCTTGTGTATAGTGGCCTTGAAAATTATTGACTGACAACTTACTGTTCAAAATTGGCCTGTGATGTCTATCGAATCGTATAAAGCTTCGTTGCACTAACGAATGCCCGAAACGGTATGCGGCGCTAGAAAAAGCGTTGGCAATGTTTGGATTAACCAACTGATCGTATCCCCTGTAATAGCCTTTTCGTAGTGGTTCGATATCGAATATTTTCATCACTTCATCCCCTAAAAGATGGTTTGTATATTAAACGTAAAAGCTAGTTCGTTAAAAAAAAACGATATAAAAAACAACAAGCAGCGACGGGCAAACAAAAAATGTTACCTAAGACAATTGGCAAAAATTCACGATAAGTTATGTGTTGAACGAGAGCCCCGACAATCTTACGAGTCTCTTGAAAAATCTTCTCGTCACTCCAGTGCTGATTGAGAGCCGATAATAAAGTTGCAAGACGATTGTGCATCCGTAAAAAGATGACGTGTAGAGAAATGAGTGCCGGCTGTTCACTCAAGCGTCCGTCGCCAGCTCTGAAGCAGCTCGTTGACAAGGAACCTCGTCGACATAGATCGGAATCGTCGCGAGGCAGAACTGGCCTTCGAGATTGTATTTTACCATATTGCATAAGACCTGGATATATTACAATAAATTATATAGTATTGATTTTCACAAGTATCCGAACATTAGCTTACAAATCCAGCTGAAATAATATGATTCAAAGGATATAATATATTGTTTAATCTGTCCTATATTTTTATATACGTTTCTAAATCCGATTGTATAAAATAAACTCGTGTTTATATTTATCTAATTGATATTTCTGTATTAAATTGTATTACATGCATTATGTTATTAAAATTATGCCCTTTTCAAAAGCGTACTTTTATTTTATTTTTTGGGAATGTTCATATTATTTAAATATGACTTATAATTCTTTTTCGATTTCTAATTTTTTATAATTAACACTTCAATTTTAAATATTGTATAAAAAAAAAAAACAAAAAAAAATCGCATTTTTCTAAGTATTTGGATATGTAATAATACGAATTAGAATATAATTTCTTCCTAATACTATGTTTAAAATTTATTAAATTTTTTGCTGTATAGCGTTTGAGAAATTAAAAATTTTTTTCTACCCATAAAAAAACACTATACGTAGTTTAAAAACTCTTTAAATTTTTAGGATAATTTAATTTTTTAAGGCAATAGATAACAAATAGTAATAATATTATAGTAAGAATTTATTACTAACAAACATATTCAATAATAAAAGAATGTCATGCTAATAAGCAATCGTACGATCGATACGTGAGCTACGAATAAAATTAAAATTTTATATATTTTTTTTATACATTTTACATATTTTTCTTAAATAATATTAAATTTCCAAACGAAGACTGTAATTACCATTTCGGAAAATCCGGAGGCTGTCGCAACGACGAGCACTACTGCTATACACAGTGGAGGCATCGATGAAACTCGTCACTTGCGAGAGTTGTTCTCTTGGTCCAAAATCACAGTTCTCCCTTGGGGCTGGACCACTTCTAACAAACTCTAGACAACGGACGGACAATTTACTTAAATGTCTGTCATGGGGATGAACGGCAATGGGTAGACAATCTGGATGCTTAATCAACGAAAGATTAATGGTTCATAAATGTGCCTTTGTCATTTAAAGTTGCCATTTTAAATATCAAGACTTTATTTCATACCATAAATTCCGAAGGCTGAAAACCTAAGCCGCCATTTAGGCAACATTGAGGTACCGAATCATTGAATGCAGTACTTTGTCCCGTCGCTAAAAGTAGAATTCATGCATCATTTAGATCATGTCAATTTTATTGGAGAAAATTTCTACCCGGTTGGCTGTCTCAGATGCACTTGCACACACGCAATTCGCAATGTTATAATAAAATAAGAAGGGGCATTATCTCGGGTATTTACCAGTTATGTCGTGATCGATAAATTGTCCCCATTGCATCAACATATGCGTGACGGAGATGAGAGGAGCGTCACGCTCCTCGTGTATATGGTCGCTCACTTGTCGAGCACTTGGCAATGGATTTCCGGTCACTGACCTGCGTATACTCTCGATGCCATCATCGTACGCCGACGGCAAGAATCTGCAATAAATTACCGTATTGGCGTCTTTTTATTTATCATTATAACGAGATTTTGTATAATTTATAAAAGCTGTGTTAAGTAAAATTATTATATTATAATATCCGTTATTCTAAAGGATTTTTTATGAATGTAAGATATTCAAGCTTTATTGATAGTATAAGTAAATCCATGTTATTCTGTAAAGTCGATATTCGTATAATTACAATTTTTTTTGAATCTATAAACTTTGATACGAAATTGTAATATTAAAGATATAGAGAGAAAGAGAGAGAGAGAGAGAGAGAGAGAGCAAGGAGAGGAATTTTGATAATTGTGAGAATCATTTTCTGAACTACATAGATTCTTCAATTATGTAGTGCGTATGAACTTATACTTACATCGAATATGCGGCGAATTATATATAAAATCAATCATACAACTTATGTAGTAGCTTGAGCAATTTCTAAAGTTACGAAGGCAATGTAAAATCATATTTACACAGTCTGATACAGAAGGGAATGTTTATAAGAATGAAATTGACAACGAGTAAATTTTAGATGAAATTGCTCACAACTGTAGTTGACAGACCTTTGCATTGTCGACATGGCAGATCCCCACCAAAGCTCTTTGAGGTTATTACAGCTTCCATCCGACGTCCTGTATTTCAAGCTCGCCGGTGGACATTGCGGAATTCCCTTTTTTGGGCACTGTTGACCAAGAATACTTTGTCCGTTTGTTTGTGAGATTGATGATTGTCTTGAAATATCAGGGAATCTGCAAAAGGCATATTAATATAGTACAATTCATGCCAGTACATTCTTTGTTATCATTATTAATTGTTAGCAATGCATAGCATGGGATTTCTTTTAGAAAATTTCAATATTTTAATCCCTAATTTAATTAAACTGAAAGTAAATTGATGGACTAAGCAACTGAAAATTCACATAGGCATTATTTTATTAACATTAATTCCAATTTTTTGATTGTTAGGCTCTTCAACATTTCCGAAAAACCAATTTAAAAGTATTTAGAAATCTTGTATGTACATAAAGAAAGAAAGAGAGAGAGAGAGAGAGAGAGAGAGAGAGAGAGAGAGAGAGAGAGAGAGAAACAGACAGACACATAGAGGCAGAAGGGGATGAATTAGAAGAGAGCGAGAACAAAAATTATTAATTTTATGCTCACTTGCTACGAATTTTTTTGGCCGCTTCAAGAGCTGCGAAACCATATTTTGCTAAGTGCTTGGCTTCTGCTGACTGATCATTAAATGCAGCAACATAACGTGCAGGATTGGTCGGGCTCAAAAATAAACCTATGCGTAATTTTATATTACATCAGCTTAATATCTTTTAATTTTGACTATGTAATAATATTAAATAAAATATACAAAATAAATGGAAATTATACCATTGATAGGAACCTTACACATTGTGCCATGAATACTTTAAGGAAATTTTAATGTAATTTTATCGAAATACTATCGAATAAATTAATTTTCATTCGACAAATTTACTGCTTTATAATCAATAATATTCCAAGCATTTTATTTCTGATTAAGTTCAATAAAGCATAAAATATTAATTTTTTTTTAGCATTTTCATGCACCTAATTGTAATAAATAAATTGTTTGACATTGTTAATTATAATACACCCTGAAAATTTGCTGAGAATTTATATGAAGTAATTATAATTATTCATGCAGAATTTTAAATGAAGTTATATCGTTAATATGAAATATAGTTAAAATGATTTGCTACAGCTCGAAATATAAGACAGTATTTTAAAAATAAAAATTTATTAACGTTCATATTTTATATTTTATGTTTAAATTGGTATAATTTTCTAGAAAAAATCGATGACTTTAATATTATTTTAAATATATTAGAAATTCAGGTAGTTTTATTACAAGATCTGCATAATTTTCTAATTCAGATAAATGTTCACGGTAAGATTTAAATGAAGTATATTTTTCCAAAGGAATTTACATTTCCTTAAATATTAAAGAATTGTGTAAATTGATTTTTAACTGGAATAAATGGAAATTTCCTGCAAGTATTCATTTTATTTCATTTAGCTATATAAAAAAAATGAAAATAAAAACTTCAAATATAAAATTTAATATAAGGTTAACAGTTTATAGAATTAATACTGAAGTATGATATTGTTAATTTTATTACATAATGTATTACATATTTCAGTTACTTAAGTTTATTGATCAAAGCTTTAACAGATTTAACTTGAAAAAAATACTCGATATCTATGTGGTTTTTATTTTTTTTTTCATTTTCTTTTCTATAAAATGTCAATTATTATTTTAATCAAATTGACTGAACAAAATGTCATAAGTCCACATCGTGTGTAGTAAAATGTACATAATTTGTATGTATAAAAGTCTGCTAAATGTTACACGAGTTTACGCGGCATTTTGAATTGACATTTCTGATGTTGGTTAGATGATATGTGTAACAGTGGCTGCCAATATTGATGTGCTCGCACTAAGCCGTCAAACGAAAATAAACCGAACGAGAACAGATTTTCATCAATAAATCAATTTGGATGTAGCTGAAATCGATTGAAAAATTTCAAGATTAATGTCACACCGATTGATCGAAAATGTCAACGCGAAGGAGTACATCAGCACTATAAGGTACCATAATACAGCTAAACTGTTACCGACCCATAGAGTAAAGTTTGGGCTCCTTGACGTGATAGAGGTCGTTCATCGCCTTGAGGCCAAAATTTGCGGCCTCGACAAAGTCCTTCTCCTTCGGCTCGATCCTCGTCCCCTGGCTTGACCTATTCCTCCACTCGGCCAGATTACGGGGCCCCGCGAACCTTCGTGAGGAGCTCGACAGCTCGAGGGGCTCCGGTCGCTCGTCGTCGGCCCCGTAGCTTGTCGCAAGCGCGAGTACGGCGAGTCTGAAAGCCAGGAGCATCGATCAGCAGAGAGGGTCGCGTCCCGTTTAAAAGCAAAAAGTGCGCGAAACTTACAATGTCGTTGAGCGCATGTTCGCGTTCGCCGAAAAGCCTCGCTGCTTTAACGACGACTAAACTCGGAACTCAGCTCGCAGTTCTATCCGAGACCGCGAGCCGTTTCTCTCTCTCTCTCTCTCTCTCTCTCTCTTTCTTTCTCTCTCTCTCTCTCTCTCTCTCTCTCTCTCGATGTTCTTTTTGTTTTTCCCTCCTTTCACGTTTATTAAAGAGATTGGGCTCGCAGAAGCCCAAATGCACGGGAGCGTCGATCGCCCCCAGCTCCGGCAGAAGCGACTCCGTGTTTTTCCCCCTCGGCGCGTCTTTACTGTTACCTGCACTCGAGCGTAAGTAGGGAAGCTTCTAAGCGTCGATTGGAGGAGAGACGCGAATAACAGCCGTAAGCGAGCGTAGGAGCCGATCGTGTGATAGCGCGCGTGCACACGCACAGACCTGTGGTCGACGACCCGAAATTATCGCTGGAATGGGGGTCGAGCCGCGCCCCGTTCCTGGCCCCCGTTAATTTCCGCGCCCATGCGAGCCTCGGAGCCTTAATTGAGCAAGCGAAATCGACGGACCAGCGACGAAGACAAGGTAATTATTTGCATATCCTAGCAAGTTAATGGTGAAGAGGCGATCGAGATGCGATTGTGAGAGGACAGAAGGAAAATGATGATGATGAGAGAGATTAAGGGAACGGGGTGATCAAATGAACCGATGCTAGCACGTGCCATACGCCACTCATCGTAGGATAAGGGAAGGGGAGGTGGCATAAAGCTGCCGTAAGAAATTTACGGTCAGAATTCCTCGGTCAGCTGCTCAGTCATCACCACCCACTAATTAAGGGAGTGCGAAAGTCGCGTACTTTTTCTTGCGTCTCGCTATAGTTGCCTCGCACTTATTCGACATCTAGGACATTCGAGATATTACGCCCGCATCGAGTCCCGCTTTTGCTACCAAAGTTAGATGAAGTTTAATGCCAAACTTTTTATATTATTTGCGAACTTCCACTGCATTGCGCACAAGTAAGAATTACCAAGTTTACTAGATAAATACGGACGTTAGAATTTCATATTTTCGAAGTAACTCAAACTCCCTTCCAGGCCAGTTATTAGGAATATGCTATAAGAAAGGAAGAAACTTCTCGAGCGTGCGGGTCTGTAATGTAAATATACGGGACTCACGCTGTTTTGCATTGAAAATGGGGGGGGG